>NC_134486.1:188818961-189105488 GCF_040206685.1 Ascaphus truei | reverse complement strand
GTTTTCTGGAGTCCACAGGATACTTCCAGTAGAAAACGGAAAAGTACGCATGAAAAAGGAAATTAATCTTTATATGATAAAAGCAGATGCAGAGCTGCACACAGACAGCCAAAAGATGCACTGAAACAGCTGAATCCCACTCTCAATAAACCCCAGTGATGGCCATACACCAACGGATATCACATGGAGTGGGTACAGAGCTCCAGACAGTTCCAAGGGGTGTAATGCAGTCCTAGCAAGAGAAAAATGTGTCCCAACGCATTTCGTCTAATAAGACTTCTTCCAGGGATTTTCTAGTTTACTGGCATTAATGTCAATTTTGGACTTACCTACTAAGGGCCTCATGCAGAGAGCAGCGCTATGTAAAATTGGAGAGGGGAATAAAATGTAGCTTTAATGGAGAGTTTTTTTCTCCATATGCAGAAAGGGCATAAAACTGCATTTAGAATCCTGTCTGCATATGGAGAGTTTCAACCAGCGATATGAGCGCTGTTGAAACTAGTGGGAAAAAAATCGCGTTTTTTTTTTTTTCTCCCCCACCGGCCGCTGAGCGCCAGCTTCTTGCTGGCGAAGCAAAATGTTGAAAATCGCGCCATTTCTTTGGCGCGAACAGCCACTAGATGGCGTTCGCGGCTCTCTGAATACGGCCGTTTTCAACACTGGAGAGATTTAGGTTCTCTCCAGGCGCGCGGCGAGTTTCAGAAAGAAAAAAAAAATGGCGCTTTTTTTAAAACTCGCCATTATCTGCCTTTCTAAAGGCAGATTTCGGCAAAATATGCCGCTTTCCCTGTTAGCGCTGCTCTCTGCATGAGGCCCTAAATGTCCAAACAGGCGATCATAGTGCTCCAAAATAGATGTTAAAAGGACATGATTTTCTTCATCATTAAATTTCACATTTCTTTTTTTCACAGTACTATGCTCTTTTCCAGACACAGCAACTGACATTTGCTGTTGACTGCTCTCTCCCTCCTCCACATCCATAGAGTGCATAAACATTGCACTGTCACCACGAACTGATGCCACACTTCCACCACACACACACTTGCAACATCACTCACAATAGCACCAACACTCATCATAGTGCCAGGTCTCACCATTGCAGCACGACTCACAGTACCACCACGAGTCACCCTAACAACACGAGTGCCCCAAGCACCACGACTCAGATGACCACCATGACTTGCCCTAACACCACCACGCACAATAGCACTACCACGCACACTAGCACCACCACTCACCCCAATGACACAAGCAGCATGACTCACACCAGAAGAACCACTCACCACACCTGACACAGCACCAGTCACACCAGCAGCAGCACTTACCACACCTGTCACAGCACCACTCTGTACAGCACCTCCAATCACCCTAGCACATCCACTCGCCCTAACGGCACCACTCACACCACTTACACCTGCAACAGCACTCACCACTGAAGCACCAGTCGAGACACCAGTCACAGCAACATTCAACACAGCTGCAGCACTAGGCAAACCAGGCACCACTGCATCACAACATCGTCTCCTACCACTACTCACTTTCATACCTGCCATTCCTCTATCAATCAGAAAAGACAAAAATGTAAATAAAAAGACACACTGGAAAACTGTAACATTTACAATAAGTTTATAAGGGAACACTTACAGTAACACACAACTGAGAAATATACACAATATTCAAAATTCACGTCCTCAACAACCACTTTGTACACACTGCACAAGTATTTGTTCACAGACAATGTTCATGAGTATTCTGACAGACACTGTGACAGACTACTGATACGTTGCAATTTCAATTGCCCGCCAATTTTATTTTAAGACTCGCGAGAGTCGTGCGCGCAGCACAACACAGCTGTTAAGTTATTTATTGCAACTCAATGTCGTTCCGTTCATGTCTACACATGGACATTTTACTGCCAATATGCCGTTTCTGCATACACAGTAATAAATACGCCACAAATTTAAACAAACTGAGATATTTATTGACGGTCCTCTCTGCATAGGCCCTTAGGTATGATCAGAATGACGTAGAAGAGAGTTCATCCCAGGACAGCAAGTACTTGTTCTCAAACCCACTCGGGAGAACAAATTAATGGCTGCCTGGTCGAGTCCGTATCCGGTACTCCGAAAGATGAACGAGTGCAACTATGTTGTTCAGGTAAATGCTGAGGCAGAGAGGAATAAGACCTATCATATCAACATGTTTGAAGAGTGTGTGGCACCGAGTGTGGCATCAGTGCTGGCCATTTGTAGCCCACTGATGGGGGATCAGGGGATCAATGCTCTGCCAGATCTCTTAGGGGAGGCTAGGCAAGAGGGTACTGTAGAGCAGGTTGAGATAGGGTCACAGTTGAGTGCCAGGCAGAGAGTAGAAGCCAGAGCCATGCTAGAACAGTATAGGGTTCTATTCACAGACAAGCCGGGCAGGACACATATCATAGATAACCCGGTGCTTACAGGTGATCTGCGCCCTCTGCATAAGCATGCTTACAGAGTATCAGCAGAGATTAAGGGCAGTATACAGAGGGAGTTTAAGGAAATGCTGACCCTATGGGTAATTGTACCGTCCCAAAGCCCTTGGTATTGTACGGTAGTCCTGGTACCTAAGAAAAATGGGAGCACCCGGTTCTGTGTGGACTACCGACAGCTCAACGCAGGGACGGTGTTGGATGCTTATCTCATGCCCCGCATGGACGAGTTACTGGATGAACTCATGGGGGAAAGTATCTGACCACTATGGATCTCAGTAAAGGTTACTGGCAGATCCCCTTGACCAAGGAAGCTAGAGAGAAATCACCATTCATTACCCCGAGTGGGCTCTATGAATTCTTAGTGATTTATTTTATTTATTTATTTATAAAATATTTTACCAGGAAGTAATACATTGAGAGTTACCTCTCGTTTTCAAGTATGTCCTGGGCACAGAGTAAAACAAAATAATACATGGTTACAAATACAGTTACATAAATGAACAAGGTATACATTATATACAAGACATTGCATGCACAGTTAAAGAAAATATATATTATGAGCGTATGAAACAATTACAGACCAGATTAAAGTGTGAGACAGCCTTAGATTTGAAAGAACTTAAGCTGGTGGTGGATATGAGAGTCTCTGGTAGGTTGTTCCAGTTTTGGGGTGCACGGAAGGAGAAGGAGGAACGTCCGGATACTTTGTTGAGTCTTGGGACCATGAATAGTCTTTTGGAGTCTGATCTCAGGTGATAGGTACTGCATGTGGTAGGGGTGAGGAACTTGTTCAGGTAGCTGGGTAGCTTGCCCAGAAAGTATTTGAGGGTGAGACAGGAAAGGTGAACTTTGCGCCTAGACTCTAGTGATGACCAATCTAGTTCTTTGAGCATTTCGCAGTGATGTGTGTTGTAGTTGCATTGGAGAACAAAACGACATTCGGGATGAAGAATGCCTCGGCTACCTTCCAACGCCTGGTCAATCGGTTACTGGAGGGTATTCAGGGGTTTGCACGGGCATACCTGGAAAACATTGAAGTGTTTAGCAATTCGTGGGACTCACATTTAGTGCATGTAGCTGCGGGGCAAGCCATAATCAGGGAAGCGGGACTCACCATGAAACCCACCAAATGTTTAGTAGGGATGGCAGAAGTACTGTACCTACATAGTTACATAGTTACATAGTAGATGAGGTTGAATAAAGACGTACGTCCATCAAATTCAACCTATGCTAAATTTAGACAACAGATACTTTATCCTACTGGTATATCTAAACTCACTTATTGATCCAGAGGAAGGCAAACAAATTAAACCAGAGTCATATTATCCAATGATATCTCATAAGGGGAAAACTAATTTACTTCCTGACTCCAAGAATTGGCAATCGGATTAATCCCTGGATCAACATCCTTCCAATGTATACTTATTTGGTATATCCCTGTATAATTTTCCTTTCAAAAAATATGTCCAACCATTTCTTGAACAAATCTATTGTATCTGCCGTCACCGTCTCCATGTGTAATGAATTCCACATTTTAACTGCCCTTACTGTAAAGAACCCTTTCCTTTGTTGCTGGTGAAATCTCCTTTCCTCCAACCTTAAGGGATGGCCCCGAGTCCTTTGTACTGCCGTGGGATGAATAGTTATTTTGAAAGCTCCTTGTTTTGTCCCCGAATATATTTGTATATAGTTATCATATCCCCTCTTAGACGCCTCTTTTCTAATGTAAATAAATCTAATTTAGCTAGCATCTCCTCATAAGTTAGAATGTCCATCCCCTTTATTAATTTGGTGGCTCTTCTCCGCACTCTCTCTAGTTCCATAATGTATTTTCTTAGGATTGGTGCCCAAAATTGTACTCCATATTCAAGGTGTGGTCTTACTAATGCTTTGTAAAGGGGCATAATTATGTTAACTTATCTTCCATCCATTGCCCGTTTAATGCAAGATAAGATCTTGTTTGCCTTTGCAGCTACTGCATGACTTTGGGCACTATTGCTAAGCCTGCTGTCTACAAGCACTCCTAAATCCTTCTCCATCAAGGATTCCCCAAATGTATCCCCTTATAATTTGTAAGTCGCTTTTTTATTCTTGCATTCCAAATGCATAACCTTACATTTATCTGTATTAAACCTCATCTGCCATTTACCTGCCCACGTTCCCAGTCTCTCCAAGTCATTCTGAAGAGAAATTACATCCTGCTCTGATTCTATTACCTTACACAATTTAGTATCATCAGCAACGATGGAGACTTTGCTCTCGATCCAAACCTCAAGGTCATTAATAAACAAGTTAAAAAGCAGGGGTCCCAGTACCGATCCCTGAGGTACTCCACTCACGACTTTAGCCCAACCTGAAAAAGTTCCATTTATGACAACCCTCTGTTGTCTGTCCTTTAACCAGTTTTCAATCCAGGTGCATATATTATTACTGAGTCCAATTTTCTTTATTTTGTACACCAACCTCTTGTGTGAAACTGTATCAAAAGCCTTTGCAAAATCTAAGTAGACCACATCAACTGCATTACCCTGGTCTAAATTCCTACTTACCTCCTCAAAGAAACAAATAAGGTTAGGTTGGCATGATCTATCCTTCATAAATACATGCTGACTATTACTAATAATTTTGTTTTCCATTAGGTATTCCTGAATATTATCCCGTATTAAACCTTCAAGTAGTTTTCCCACTATTGAAGTCAGGCTTACAGCTCTGTAAATCCCCTCTTGTGATCTAGCTCCCTTTTTAAATATAGGCACCACATCTGCTTTACAAAAATTGTGTGGTACTGAGCCTGTGGAAATGGAGTCCTTGAATTTTAAATATAATGGTTTGGTTATTACTGAGCTTAACTCCTTGAGAACTCTTGGATGTATGCCACCGGGGCCAGGTGCCTTATTTACTTACATTTTTTCAAGCTGCTTATAAACTTCTTCCTCAGTTACCAATTGGTCATTAATATGGAGGTTGTGGCTTCCTCCTGTGGCACTACTATTGAAATGGATTCTTCCCTGGTAAACACAGAGGTAAAGTATTTGTTTAATACCTCTGCTTTTTCCTTATCTTCAATAATCTGCCTACCCATCTCACACTGAAAGGGTCCTATATTTTCTTTTCTCATTTTTTTGTTATTAAGGTACTTAAAAAACTTTTTAGTGTTGAACTTACTTTCTATTGCAATCCTTTTTTCATTATCCATTGTAACGCCTGTATGCCCGCAGACCTGGCCAGTCCCCAGTACTGAGGTGGGTAAGGGTATAACATGCACCCACAACAGTGGGAGCATGCCCGGAGTGTGGTAATTTGCGTTGCCGGGCCTGGTGAGTAAGGTTTAACGTTATATTTGCTGAGTCCTGGGTGCCAGAGGTCGGAGGGTAATCTCCAAGACCCAGAGTTCAGGGGTTGGAGAGAGCAGTGTAGTGATGTCCGAAAGCCAGGGTTCAAGGGCAGGAGAAGGCAGCGTAGTCAAGTCCAAAGCAGAGTTCAAGTTCAAACCAAAGGAATCCAAACAGGGGCAGGGACAGGAACCAGAGCTGAAACAGACAAGGGAGCTAGGCATAGACACTGCACACAGGAGCTACAGGAAAGCTATGCAGAGCAAGGACTGAGAGATCAGAGTGGGGTTATATGGGAAGAAGGACCAATAGGGGTGAGGGGTGGAGCAGAGGTTTGAGTGGGTAATTGCAGGGATAGGTCTATGAAAGCAGGGGAGGAGACAGGGAGGTAATCCAGGGTAATTGCCTGCAACCGACAGGGGGCGGAGCCAGTGCTTGGGGATGGCTGATAACTAGAGTGGGTGTGCGCGCCTTCTGTAAGATTGTTATGCGCGTGCACCACGCGTGTAGCAGAGCGTGAGGGGCGTGTCGCGGAGGAGGCGTTTGGCACGGGATGCAGAAGGGAAGGAGGAGTGGTACGGTAAGGTACGGTAAGGGCTGGGATGACGGAGGCACGCCGAGGGGCGCGTGTCCCACGGCAAGTGACAAGCGATTGGGAGTTCGCACGCTCAGTGTGGGAGCCACGCACGTGCCCTGAACATGTGCCTGGGCATGCAGACCGTGTCGCAGAGGAACGGCTCAGAGAGGAGGAGGGAAAATAGTGGGGACATAGGGACGAGGGACAGCTAGCTGCCGTGGGACCTGGGGTGACAGGGACCCACGGGGAAGCGCGAATCCCCCGATCCATTACAGTATCCCCCCTTGAGGATCGGACTCCGGACGATCCTCCCAAGGTCTATGAGGAAACTTCCGACGGAACTGTCTGAGGAGCGCTGGGGCATGAATGTGATGAGATGGTATCCAGGAGCGTTCCTCTGGGCCATATCCTTTCCAGTGAACAAGGAACTGAAGTCTGCCCCTGAACATCGAGAATCGAGTATGGACTGGACTACGAATTCTTGTTGTCCTTGTATGACGACAGGATTAGGTCTCCTAGGCGGTCCGGAAAATGGGCATTTTGAATCACGGGCTTAAGTAGAGACACGTGAAATACCGAGGGAATCTTCATGGTAGGAGGAAGCGCAAGTCGGTAATGATCGGGTTGATCTTTTCGAGGACCTTGAAAGGACCCAAGAATCTCGGGGCCAGTTTCTGGGAAGGAGTCTAGAGCTTGATATTCTTAGAAGATAGCCAAACTCTGTCTCCGGGTTTGAATACTGGGCCCACTTGCGTCTTTCGTCTTTGAACGGAACCTTGCAAAGCTTTTAGGATCTTTTTCCAAGACTTTTGAAGAGTGGAAATGTGAGAATCAGCTTCTGGAACACCAGAGGGGAGGGAGCAGAGGGGAAGACTGCTGGGATGGAATCCATAGTTAATGAAAAAGGCGACTCTTGAGTGGACTCGTTTTTAATGAGTTAATAGCAAACTCAGCCCAAGGTAATAGATCCACCCAATTGTCTTGAGATTCAGACACGAAGCATCTGAGATACTGTTCCAGAGTCTGATTCATTCTCTACGTCTGACCATTGGTTTGTGGGTGATTACCCGAGGAAAATTGAAGGGAAATACCAAGTCTCTGAGAAAAAGCATGCCAAAACTTAGAAATGAATTGAGTACCTCTGTCTGAAACAATCGAAATAGGTACACCGTGTAATCTGAAAATTTCCTTAGAAAAAACGTCTGCCAAAGTAGCTGAATTAGGAAGACCCTTGAGGGATATAAAGTGTGTATGCTTGGAAAACCTATCTACTACCTCAAGGATCGTATTAATCCCTTTAGAATTGGGAAGTTCCACAATAAAGTCCATGGAGATATGTTTCCAAGGTTGTTCCGGAATAGGAAGAGGCATGAGGAGACCAGAAGGTTTGTGTCGGGCGGATTTGCTCTGGGCACAGACCGGACAAGCTCTGGTGAAATCGAAAATGTCCTTGTTCCTTTTAGGCCACCAAAAAGTCAGTTTGATAAGATCTACTGTCCTCTTGAAGCCTGGATGACCAGCAGATCTAGAAGAATGTCCCCACAGAAGTATTTTATGGTGAAAACGTGGAGCCGCGTACAACTGTTCTACTGGCACCTTAAATCTCCTAGGAATATTAACAGTAAGGGCAGTTAAAATGTGGAATTAATTACCCATGGAGACTGTGATGGCAGATAAAATAGATTTGTTCAAAAATAGTTGGAAATCTTTTTAGATGGGAAAGCTATACAGGGATATACCAAATAAGTATACATGGGAAGGATGTTGATCGAGGGATTAATCCGATTGCCAATTCTTGGAGTCAGGAAGGAATTCATTTTTCCCCTTAGTGGGGTTTTTTGTTTGCCTACCTCTGGATCAATAAGTAAGTATAGATATAGGATAAAGTATCTGTTTTCTAAATTTAGCATAGGTTGAACTTGATGGACCTACGTCTTTTTTCAACCTCATCTGCAATGTAACTATGTAACTATGTAATATGAGCCTGGGCTTTATTAATTTCGTCCAAGATATCAAAGTTATTGTCGGAAATAATACATTTAGCGGGAAGAATCATCTCCGAGGATTCGTTAGATTCGTTCTCCGTAGAGTACTGGCGAGACATAGCATCGGCCTTGATATTCTTGGTGCCAGGAATACAAGAAATTGTGTAATCTAACTGAGAGAAGAACAAAGCCCAACGAGCTTGACGGGATCCAAAACGACGAGCCCCCTCAATGTACAATAAGTTTTTGTGATCAGTGAGGATATCTACAGGCTCCTTGGTACCCTCGAGGAGATGTCTCCATTCTTGGAGGGCCAATTTGATGGCCAGAAGCTCACGGTTCCCGACATCATAATTTCTCTCGGCCGACGAGAACTTCCTGGAAAAGAATCCACAAGGATAGAGTTTTTCCTGTGGGGTGGATCTCTGAGAAAGCACTGCACCGGATCCCACATCAGAGGTGTCTACTTCTAAAGTAAAAGGAAGAGAAGTATCCGGATGCCGAAGGATGGGGGCAGACACAAAGTCTTTTTTGAGGAACACGAAGGCTTCGGTGGCTTCAGGGGACCAATCAGTCAGATCAGCACCTTTCTTGGTCAAGCAGTGATAGGTAGAGCAATAGTGGAGAAGTTATGGATGAATTTCCGATATTAATTAGCAAAGCCAAGGAAGCGTTGCACGGCCTTGAGGGAATTCGGCAATGGCCAGTCGAGTACAGACTTCAATTTCTCGGGGTCCATGGTGAAGCCTTTGTCAGAGATTATATAGCCTAAAAAGGGTGTGGAAGATTGATGGAAAAGACATTTCTCCATTTTTGCGTAGAGGCGATTAGCACGAAGCCGAGAGAGAACCAACTTGGTATGGCGAATGTGCTCCTCCAAGCTTTTGGAGAAAATTAGGATGTCATCGAAATATACGATGACGAACGTTCCCAAAATGTCCCTGAAGATATCATTCATGAATTCTTGGAAAACAGCAGGAGCATTGCCAAGGCCGAACGGCATCACTAAATACTCATAATGTCCTGAACGCGTGTTAAACGCGGTTTTCCATTTGTCCCCGTCTCTTATTCGAATAAGATTGTAGGCTCCTCTTAAATCGATACAAACAACAATGATAACCCTTAACAAGCGCTAATCTACAATGTGCAATTAAATCACAATAATGTGAAAAAGCAATAAGTAATGAAAATGTGAACACTCAATACAAGTGAACACCACTTCTGAGTGGTGTATAAGCTGCCAAGGGATCTAATAAACAGATTTTCCCAACCTGTGAAACAAATGTAAATACAAAATATAAGTCCCGGCGCTATAAATATCCAAGATACCGTGATCCAAATGAAAGTCCCAGATGAAGGTTTCTGATGGATGGTATAGGATTATACACAGAGTCCCAGGGTGTGGTTAAATCCCTTTAGCGATGTCCGCAGTGATTCTGGGGAAACAGAAGAGATACACACCAATTGCGCAGTATGCGACTACTCTTGACCCCACTCAGAACCAACGGACAAAGAAACCCTACTTACAAGATGTTAAATTGTATATTCAAGGGAGAGAATCTGTAACTGTGTCTTGACTCCGCCTCAGTAGTTCACGGATCCCACGTGACCGGCAGCAGTGATTTCCTATTCCATGCAGCAAACAGCACTCACAGGGGACGCAAGCAAGGCATGTCCATGCAGGAACAGGGAGATGACACAATGGTGTAATACGTACACACTTTAATAAAAAACTTTAAAACACAATTCACCCTCACTTACAATAGAAGGGGGATGACAATAAGACTCACGAATGCCGTCCGCGACTTGTCAACAGCCTGATGCACGCTTGAGAGCCCTCCTGAATGGCGATCTCTGCAACTCCCAAACCGATGACGACAGCGTCCTGTTTGAGCCGGTCCAGCCACCATAGTCCAACTGATGCTGTGAGAGCGCCCTGCACCGTCCTACCGCTGACGTCATCGGTTTGGGAGTTGCAGAGATCGCCATTCAGGAGGGCTCTCAAGCGTGCATCAGGCTGTTGACAAGTCGCGGACGGCATTCGTGAGTCTTATTGTCATCCCCCTTCTATTGTAAGTGAGGGTGAATTGTGTTTTAAAGTTTTTTATTAAAGTGTGTACGTATTACACCATTGTGTCATCTCCCTGTTCCTGCATGGACATGCCTTGCTTGCGTCCCCTGTGAGTGCTGTTTGCTGCATGGAATAGGAAATCACTGCTGCCGGTCACGTGGGATCCGTGAACTACTGAGGCGGAGTCAAGACACAGTTACAGATTCTCTCCCTTGAATATACAATTTAACATCTTGTAAGTAGGGTTTCTTTGTCCGTTGGTTCTGAGTGGGGTCAAGAGTAGTCGCATACTGCGCAATTGGTGTGTATCTCTTCTGTTTCCCCAGAATCACTGCGGACATCGCTAAAGGGATTTAACCACACCCTGGGACTCTGTGTATATTCCTCTTAAATCGAGTTTGGAGAATATAGAGGCACCTTGTAGATGGTCGAAGAGTTCTGAAATTAAAGGAAGGGGTTACCGTTTTTTTACCGTAATCTTGTTAAGCCCACGAAAGTCGATACAGGGTCTTAAAGAGCCATCCTTCTTCTTCGCGAAGAAGAAGCTTGCCCCGGCGGGGGAGGTGGAATTCCGGATGAACCCTTTCTTAAGATTCTCCTGGATGTCTGATGTCATTGCTTCCATCTCGGGCACAGATAAGGGGTAAGACTTAGACTTGGGGAGTATGGTTCCAGGAATTAAATCAATGGGACAGTCATAAGAGCGATGAGGGGGTAGCACCTCAGCCTGTGTCTTATTGAAGACATCTAAATACTCATGGTATACCTTCGGCAAAGCAGAGTGGGAAGATGAAATGGTGTCGAGGCCAGGGAGCATGGAAACAGAATGAGTAACCGTCTTCTCTGAGGTAGCAGCCCATTGGATTGACAAAACATTGGTCCAATCAATACGCGTTGTGAAGCTGGAGCCACGGCAATCCCAGAACAACCTGGACAGTAGGGGAGTGGAAAACATTGAAGACCATTACCTCGGTATGACCATCCGCGGTGGTCAGGGTAAGTGGAATAAACTCCCAAATGATGAAGGCTGGTTGGAGCGGTCGACCGTCGATAGCCTCCAGGCCGATGAGCGACTTTTTCTTGACTAACGGGATTTGGTTGTTGCAAGCGAAGGTGTGATCAAGAAAGTTACCACCAGACCCGGAGTCGATGAACGTTTCCACCTCTATTTGAAGATCAGGGCCCACAAGAGTTATAGGGAGTAGTATCTTCTTCGGTAGTTCCTTAAGGAGAGAGGGGCAAGGAGAAATAGTACCCAGTAGTATCCCCTCTACCTTTACTGGGTGTTCCCGTTTCCCGGTTACAAGCAGCAGTGACGAAGTTGGTGTTCTGGGGAACCGCAATAATAGCAGTGACCCTCCTCACGGCGTCGTGCTTTCTCAGAAGCCCGAAGCTGTTGGCTACCGATTTGCATTGGTTCAGGGGCGTCCAACGCAGGGAAGGCCAAAGGAGGAGACCTAGGAGAAATATGCAGAGATGAGACAGAACGAGAATGGTGATGCTCGTGGCGTCGTTCTTGAGTGCGCTGATCCATCCGGATACTGAGGGCAATGAGTTCCTCAAGGGATGAAGGCCGAGCGTGAGCTGCAAGGTCATCTTTGAGAGATTCGGACAAACCGTGCCAGTATGCCGCAGCGAGAGCTTCATCGTTCCACTGGGTTTCTGCAGCGATGGTGCGGAACTCCACCGCGTATCTTGCAGCTGACCTAAGAGCCTGAGAGAAATGAAACAAGGAAAAAGCAGCATTCTCCCTACGCACTGGTGTGTCAAAAACCTGTTGTAACTCACGCCGGAATTTGGGGTAATCTTGTGTTATGTCTGGTCTGTGTTCCCAGAGAGGAGAAGCCCAAGCAAGAGCGTCGCCAGTGAGTAGGGCATAGATGTAGGCCACCTTGGTACGACCAGTAGGGAAGTGGGATGGGGACATCTTGAACTGGACTTCACACTGATTCAAGAATCTTCGGCAATCGAGGGGGTCCCTGTCATACCGGTTGGGAGATGGAATACGTGGTCATGGATTGCTTATAGATACTGGGGCCGGGGGTGATGGTGCCACAGGAGATTCCCGGAGAGATAAATTAGAAAGTTGCTGTGTAACATTGGTAAGTTGATCGCTTAGGAATTGCCAATATTCCATGGAGACACCTTGGCCCACCTCAGGGGGGTCTGCATTTGTTGGGCTCTGCATAATGTAACGCCTGTATGCCCGCAGACCTGGCCAGTCTCCAGTACTGAGGTGGGTAAGGGTATAACACGCACCCACAGCAGTGAGGGCATGCCCAGAGTGTGGTAATTTGCGTTGCCGGGCCTGGTGAGTAAGGGTTAGCGTTATACTTGCTGAGTCCGGGGTGCCAGAGGTCGGAGGGTTATTTCCAAGAGCCAGAGTTCAGGGGTTGGAGAGAGCAGCGTAGTGATGTCCAAAAGCCAGAGTTCAAGGGCAGGAGAAGGCAGCGTAGTCAAGTCCAAAGCAGAGTTCAAGTTCAAACCAAAGGAATCCAAACAGGGGCAGGGACAGGAACCAGAGCTGAAACAGACAAGGGAGCTAGGCATAGACACTGCACACACAGGAGCTACAGGAAAGCTATGCAGAGCAAGGACTGAGAGAACAGAGTGGGGTTATATGGGAAGAAGGACCAATAGGGGTGAGGGTGGAGCAGAGGTTTGAGTGGGTAATTGCAGGGATAGGTCTATGAGAGCAGGGCAGGAGACATGGAGGTAATCCAGGGTAATTGCCTGCAACCGACGGAGGTTGGAGCCAGTGCTTGGGGACGGCTGATAACTAAAGCGGGTGCGCGCACCTTCTGTAAGACTGTTATGCGTGCGTACTGCGCGTGTAGCAGGGCATGAGGGGCGTATCACGGAGGAGGCATTTGGCACGGGAGGCAGAGGGGAAGGAGGAGCGGAGGAGCCAGGTACGGTAAGGGCTGGAATGATGGAGGCACACCGAGGGGCGCGTGTCCCACGCAAGTGACAAGTGATCGGGAGCACGCGTGCTCAGTGCGGGAGCCGCACACGTGCCCTGAACGTGTGCCTGGGCATGCAGACCGTGCCGCGGAGGAACGGCTCAGAGAGGAGGGGAAAGAGTAGGGACATAGGGAAGAGGGACAGCTAGCCACCGTGGGACCTGGGGTGACGGGGACACGCTGGGAAGCGCGAGTCCCCAGATCCGTTACATCCATTTTTGCTAATTTGATTGCCTTTTTGCAATTTTTGTTACATTCCTTATAATTCTGATACCATGCCTCCGTCCCTTCTGACGTAAAAAATCTAAACGCCTTCCTCTTCTGGTCCATTTCCTCCCCTTTTTATTAAAATCTGCCTTTCTAAAGCTTAAGGTCTTTGTTGAACCCAAGTAATCTGTTTTTTGATCATTTATTTCAAATGAGACCATGTTATTATCACTGTTACCCAAATGTTCCAGGACTTGAATATTTGTTATTACTTCTACATTGTTTGATATGACCAAATCCAGTACTGCCCCTCTCCTGGTTGGTTCCTCAATAATTTGAGTCATATAATTGTCTTTAAGAACCCCCAAAAACCGGTTTCCTTTTGTTGTAATGCTAATCTCATTTCCCCAGTCTATGGGGGCTATGCACTAAGCAGTGATAAGACGTTTTAAGAGCGCAAAGAGCTTTTAGAACGTGAAGTTCCGCCGAGCGCTATGCACTAAGCCGCGCAAACAGGCACTTTGCGCTCTAAAACGGGCTTTTCCTTCAAATTTTTACTAAGTCCAACTTTGATCGTACGATCAGCTGTTTGCGCTGAATCCTGCCCTTCAGCGGGATTCACTAAGCAACGCAAACTGATCGTACGTGAAAGTTGCGCTGAATAAAGCTCACCAGCTAAAGCCTAGTGATAAAAAAGCAGGACTTAGAAAAAATTCTTTGTTTACCTTTTTGCATGCGCAAAACCCATACAAGAGGCCCACCAAGCGGGGGTCCCCGCGGGAGTCCTGGGCTACCCGCGGGCCTGCGGTACCAATGTTGCGCCTCCAAAAATAATAAACAATATTTATAAATAAATACAACCCCCTAACACATACAATACAGTAATGTGCAAAATTACTATTAGTTTGGGGTGGAAAGGGAGTGATCCAATCAGGAACACATCATGTGAATAAAAAACATAAAAAAACAATAATTGTGCAGTATGTTAATTCAGTGTGGACTAGATGCAGGTCTTGGCTCTTGAGGCTATTCTACTTACAACAGCAATTGGTATTTAAAGCTTTTGTCTGACTTAGTCAGGAGATATGAAGATGGTTGATATTCTTTTTAGGTATGTATTTTCCCCAATCGTTTCTCCTGCAGATAGGCTGTTCCAGAGATGATGATACTCAATTCCCCATGTGGTAATATGCAATAGAGAAACAGAAACGCCCAATGGTGCAGGTTGCAAAAACAGTGGCTTTTATATGACTAAGGGATAAGAGATGTACTCACAATTGGTACAAACAATATGTACATATAAAGGTATCTTTGATAACAAGGTGCTCGTGTTCGTGGCAGTGTTTTCTCCCTATCCTCCTGTGTTTCCAGCCGCGCCGCCGGCGGTGGCGTCTGACGTCACTTCACTCTCGCAGCTCACCGCATCCGGTGAAAATGGATTGTGACGCGCTGGGAGAAAGTCTGTGGGAGAGTTCAAGCGTCCGGCGTCTTCTCGTGAAGGCAGCTGCAGCAAATGATTTAGCTCTATGCATTTCGCTGTTGAACACAGCTTCGTCAGGAGCAGTATGACGTCTAATGTGGGTGTCATATATTTATATGATATCACTTAATTACTTAATTACTTACAACGTGGCATTCAAGTTAAGCACAATTTAAGCACATCTACACATAATTTAACCCACAGGTTTGCCTCTACACAGGCACAACTAGCTCTGTGGTCCAAAAAAATAAGCTCTATTTAAAAACATAATTCTAAATAAACATGATAAAATTTTATTAACTTTCATATACAAAAAAACGAAAAAAATGTTAGAAACTTTAAAATGAAAATATATGTTATGTCACACTAAAAAATGGATAAAATGTATCCTGATAAAAGTAGTACTTATTAACATCATACGTTGGGAGAGAGGAAAGACAAAGAAAAGATGCGTCAGTAATTATAACATAATCCATATATAATATATTAAAACTGAAATGTGTTATGCTAGTGGCAGGGCTAAAAGGAACAAAGTGTCCAGAGCATTAAACCAACCTATAATATATATCTAATATAAAAAATAAATGTTTCATTTTTAATATCTAATTTTAAAAAGTATCTTATTTCTAAAATGTGTCTTATTTAATATATATAATTATAAAACCATGAAATAAACTACATATTACACATAATAAAATAAGGTGATTATGAAGATCTTAATCAAGGTGTATACAATCACACAATAAAAAAGGTACAAAAAGAAGGCATAAAGGGAGGCATAGCATACTGTAGGGGGCACAAGAGCATTAATTATGTAAAAAAGGTAACATCTCAAAATCTGAATTCAAGCCATATGGGATTAGTGTGTTTAGTTTGTGAATCCAGTACATCTCTCTTTTACTTAAATCCACCTCTCTACTGTGTCCCCTCCAATGTTGTTTTACATTTTCAATAGCAATAAATCTGAGGCTATCCGGATTGGATTGATGGTACTTGGCGTAGTGTTTAGAGACGTTGTGAGTTAAAATGCCCCTTCTTATATTGCTTAAATGTTCAATGATGCGGGTACGTATGGGTCTTGATGTTTTTCCTACGTATTGTAACCCGCATGGGCATTGAAGGACATATATAACAAAATCTGTGTAACAGTTTATATATTGTTTAATATTAAACGACTCTTTGCTTCTGTAGTTTATAAAACTGATTTTTTTCTTTCATTTTATGCTGACAGGCCTTACATGATACACATCCATAAAAGCCTGTCAGGTTTTTCAGCCAGCTCTGATTGTCCCCTTTTGCACTTCTTAAAGCGCTTGTTGCTATTACATTTTTAATATTCTGTGCCTTCTTAAAAATTATTTTAGGTTTTTCTTGTAAAATTTCACTTAAAACAGTATCTGATTTCAGAACATGCCAGTGTTTGCATAGGATTTTTCCTATATTTTTTGCCTCTTTATTAAAAGTAGTTAGAAAAGCTGTATCATATAAGTTATTCTTTGAAGTTTTCTTTGTAGATTCTTTGCCTTTGTTAGTGCCGTATCCAAAGTTTCTTTACTATAATTCTTTTCTACAAAACGTTTTTCTAAAATCTTACACTGGTCATTAAAAATATTATCCTCCGTGCAATTCCTGCGTAGTCTCCTATATTGACTATAGGGAACTCCATCCATCCATTGATGGTGGTGGCAACTCGATCTAAGAATAAAATTGTTGCAATCAACGTTTTTAAAATGTGTTTTTGTTTTTATTGCACCTCCATCTATGTATATGTTCAAATCCAGATACTCAATAAAAGTTTCGCTAATTGTATGTGTGAATTTAAGATTAAAATTATTTTGATTCAAATCTAAAATAAATTGCTCTAAACTTTGTTTGTCTCCCTGCCAAATTAAAATGATATCATCAATGTAGCGCCGCCATAGAACAAGGTTCTCCCCCAGCTCGCCCCTGGACCAGATGGTTTGATCCTCCCAAAACCCCATAAAGAGATTTGCGTAGCTGGGGGCAAACCTCGTCCCCATGGCGGTGCCACATTTCTGAACATAAAACACATTATCAAATAAAAAGAAATTCTTATCTAAAATGAAATTGATGCTATCAAGAAGAAATCGGATTTGTAAATCATGTAGTTCTGGATCATTTCTAAGGAAATGTTCAACGGCTTGAAGTCCTAGATTGTGAGCAATAGAAGTATATAGTGAATTAACGTCTATGGTTGCCAATAAATAGTCCTCTTTCCATACAAATGTATCCAGAATTTTTATGATGTCAGAGGTATCCTTCAGGTATGAGTTCATCTCTCTTACATAACCCTGGAGGAAGCTATCAATATAGGCCGACAGGTTTGACGTGAGCGAGTTTATTCCCGAAATTATCGGCCTACCGGGTGGATTCTGGAGACACTTGTGAATTTTTGGTAGAATATAAAAGATTGGAATTTGAGGGGTTTTATTAAATAAAAATTTATATTCTGATTCCGTTAGAATGCCTGTATCCCTCCCTCTTTCAAACAAAATATTTAGGTCCTTATTAAATTCTTCTGTTGGATTTTTTTTCACAATTTTATATGTGTCATTATCACCTAAAAGACGGTAGTTTTCCCTCAGATAATCATCTCTATTCATTATTACTGTACCCCCGCCTTTGTCGGCCTGTTTAATCACTATATTTTCATTTTTAATGATTTCTTCTAAAGCCTTCCTTTCCTCTAAGGTCAGATTGTTTCTTGTTGAGGATTTAGTATTTTTAGAGAGTAATTCAAAATCTTTCACAATGAGATCATAGAAAACCTCTAGATGTTTCCCTTTATAGTAAGTGGGATAAAATGTAGACTTGCTTTTTAATGCTGTATATTTAAATTTACTTTCTACAGGTTCCCTTTTGGAATTATCCATATGCAATCTTGATTCCACATTTTTGCTCTGAAAGAATCTTTTTACAGTAAGTTTACGGAGATAGCGATTCGCTTCCAAAAATAGCCCAAAGTTATTCGGCCCTATAGTTGGTGCGAAAGAAAGTCCCTTGGAAATTAGATTTTGTTGAGGTATAGTTAATTCAACTGTACTCAGATTGAAGATATTTTTTGTGTCTATACAACTCCCTTTATTTACTCTTTCCCTTTTCCTTCTTCTTCCTCGTTTCCCTCTCTGGTGTTTTCTCTTTTGTGGTACGGCTTTGGATCCTTCCTCTCTTTCGGAGGAGTATATGAGCTTGGTATTTCCCAAACACTTACAGTAGGGTTTTGTCCATATCTAAAAAAGAATTATGTCCAGTGGCCCCAATGGGTGACCTAGACCTACTCGTTTTCTGTTGTCTATCCAGATGATGTCTATCTCTTTCTCTTTTTCTTTCTTCCCTTTCTCTTTTCATCTCCTTTTCTCTTCTTGCCTCTTTTTCTCTTTGGTATTCCTTATCTTTCTTTTCTTTCTCCCTCTGTTCAATTTCTCTCTGCTCTCTATGATACACAAAGTCCCTATCTCTCTGATGTTCTCTATGTCTGTGGGTATCCCTATCTCTGAGATTTTTTTCTCTTTCTTCTTTCATTCTTATTTTCTTCTCTCTCTGTCTTTCCCTCTCTCTCTGTCTTTCCCTCTCTCTCCTTCTTTCTTCCTCTATTCTAGAATCTCTCTCTTTTCCTCTCTCCCTTTCTCTTTGATGTTCTAAATCCCTATGTTTATCTCTTTCCTCAAAGACATGTTTATTTAGAATTATGTTTTTAAATAGAGCTTATTTTTTTGGACCACAGAGCTAGTTGTGCCTGTGTAGAGGCGAACCTGTGGGTTAAATTATGTGTAGATGTGCTTAAATTGTGCTTAACTTGAATGCCACGTTGTAAGTAATTAAGTAATTAAGTGATATCATATAAATATATGACACCCACATTAGACGTCATACTGCTCCTGACGAAGCTGTGTTCAACAGCGAAACGCGTAGTGCTAAATCATTTGCTGCAGCTGCCTTCACGAGAAGACACCGGACGCTTGAACTCTCCCACAGACTTTCTCCCAGCGCGTCACAATCCATTTTCACCGGATGCGGTGAGCCGCGAGAGTGAAGTGACATCAGACACCACCGCCGGCGGCGCGGCTGGAAACAGAGGAGGATAGGGAGAAAACACTGCCACGAACACGAGCACCTTGTTATCAAAGATACCTTTATATGTACATATTGTTTGTACCAATTGTGAGTACATCTCTTATCCCTTAGTCATATAAAAGCCACTGTTTTTGCAACCTGCACCATTGGGCGTTTCTGTTTCTCTATTGCATATTACCACATGGGGAATTGAGTATCATCATCTCTGGAACAGCCTATCTGCAGGAGAAACGATTGGGGAAAATACATCCCTAAAAAGAATATCAACCATCTTCATATCTCCTGACTAAGTCAGACAAAAGCTTTAAATACCAATTGCTGTTGTAAGTAGAATAGCCTCAAGAGCCAAGACCTGCATCTAGTCCACACTGAATTAACATACTGCACAATTATTGTTTTTTTATGTTTTTTATTCACATGATGTGTTCCTGATTGGATCGCTCCCTTTCCACCCCAAACCAAGACTGCATTCGTGGGAAATCTTAGTACATTTCCTGGAGAGGTTGAGAAGTATCTTGTTGGGTAACATCTAATGTTTATTTCTGTTGTATTTATATATCACTGTTGATTTCAAAGGAAACTGTGGCGCCCGTGCAAATCATTTAAGTACATTGTATCTATCTGCTTCTGATTTGTGGGCTGCCTTTACTTTCCAAATGTTATTAAAGCACTTGTATTAGATTATTATCACAATTATGGATATCACTTCACCTAATATTTTTGCTAAAAGACACTCTAGACAATCACAGTTTAATTATCACGATGTAGACACTTCACACACACCGGTATCATATGATTTATTAGAGGAGGAATTTCATAAATTAGATAGATTATTAGTTAAGGACACAAAAAAATGGCTAGATCTAAGATTTTTAAACAAATATATCAAATGTAACAAGATACCCAGGGGTCTGAGACTTTCAAAAGATCCATCCTCTAATCAGGAAAATGAGGAATTTGTAAAAATATGGTACAACATTATTGATAAATGCTCAGTAGATCTGATGCTGGCATTGGTCAATCAACACAAAAAAAATATAAAAATGATAGATGAAGAGGTTACAATAATAGAGGAGAAATTAGCCCATTTGGAAGACACCCCAGAATTTAGAATTAAAGATAGAGAACTAAAGAAAAAAATAGATAAATTAGAAAGTTATTTAAATATTAATAAAACTAATAAATTCCTACGAGATGAGGAAGACTATAAGAGGGGTGAACAAAGAGATTGGAAAAGGAAAAAAAATCTATACCATACAGAAAGAAAAAATGATAATAGATATGGAAATACAAATCCTAGAACAGAAAAACCTTATTATACAAATACTTCCTACCGTAGAGATAGAGACTATGTTCCAGTTCAAAATAAATCCTACCACACGTATAGAGAACCAAGAGATCAGATAAATAGAGATACAAATCATGTATCAAACACATCACAGTTGCTAAATAAAACAATGGTAGAAAAGACTGTCTTTGAGGAAAGAGATAAACGTAGGGATTTAGAACATCAAAGAGAAAGGGAGAGAGGAAAAGAGAGATTCTAGAATAGAGGAAGAAAGAAGGAGAGAGAGGGAAAGACAGAGAGAGAGGGAAAGACAGAGAGAGAAGAAAATAAGAATGAAAGAAGAAAGAGAAAAAAATCTCAGAGATAGGGATACCCACAGACATAGAGAACATCAGAGAGATAGGGACTTTGTGTATCATAGAGAGCAGAGAGAAATTGAACAGAGGGAGAAAGAACAGAAAGATAAGGAATATCAAAGAGAAAAAGAGGCAAGAAGAGAAAAGGAGATGAAAAGAGAAAGGGAAGAAAGAAAAAGAGAAAGAGATAGACATCATCTGGATAGACAACAGAAAACGAGTAGGTCTAGGTCACCCATTGGGGCCACTGGACATAATTCTTTTTTAGATATGGACAAAACCCTAAGTGTTTGGGAAATACCAAACTCATACACTGGCGACACACTTTATTCGAGCTCGGCTAGTCCCACGAATTCGGGTATACCCGGGTGTATTGAGGTTTGTGACTGTTTTCTGCCCGAGTGCATTGAGTTATTTTCCGGCAGGGATTGAAGCATTTTATTCCCGTTGGCTGCAATACTGCACACTACATATATATATACTGCATTACAATTCATGAATGTATGCCATCTGGTAGACACGCGAAGCATTGCAGCCTATTAAATCCTAATCATTATCATTTAACAGATTAGCCGCCCATCAGCCAGGCATGAACCCAGGCAGGGAAGGCAAATGCAACGGGGCTTGTCAGAGGTGAGGAGCGGCGCATTCCAGGTATCTGCCAGGTACATACCGAGTATTTGCTCGAATAAAGTGTGTCGGTGCAGTATACTCCTCCGAAAGAGAGGAGGGATCCAAAGCCGTACCACAAAAGAGAAAACACCAGAGAGGGAAACGAGGAAGAAGAAGGAAAAGGGAAAGAGTAAATAAAGGGAGTTGTATAGACACAAAAAATATCTTCAATCTGAGTACAGTTGAATTAACTATACCTCAACAAAATGTAATTTCCAAGGGACTTTCTTTCGCACCAACTATAGGGCCGAATAACTTTGGGCTATTTTTGGATGCGAATCGCTATCTCCGTAAACTTACTGTAAAAAGATTCTTTCAGAGCAAAAATGTGGAATCAAGATTGCATATGGATAATTCCAAAAGGGAACCTGTAGAAAGTAAATTTAAACATACAGCATTAAAAAGCAAGTCTACATTTTATCCCACTTACTATAAAGGGAAACATCTAGAGGTTTTCTATGATCTCATTGTGAAAGATTTTGAATTACTCTCTAAAAATACTAAATCCTCAACAAGAAACAATCTGACCTTAGAGGAAAGGAAGGCTTTAGAAGAAATCATTAAAAATGAAAATATAGTGATTAAACAGGCCGACAAAGGCGGGGGTACAGTAATAATGAATAGAGATGATTATCTGAGGGAAATCTACCGTCTTTTAGGTGATAATGACCAGTGTTTGACAAACTTATACATTTGCTCGCCCCGGGCGAGTGGATTTAACCCCCGGGCGAGTAAATATTGGCCCAAGCAGCACACGTTTGGTACTAGGTGGCGAGTAGATTTTTTTGTGTGGCGAGTAGATTTTTTGGTGATTTGTCAACCACTGATAATGACACATATAAAATTGTGGAAAAAAATCCAACAGAAGAATTTAATAAGGACCTAAATATTTTGTTTGAAAGAGGGAGGGATACAGGCATTCTAACGGAATCAGAATATAAATTTTTATTTAATAAAACCCCTCAAATTCCAATCTTTTATATTCTACCAAAAATTCACAAGTGTCTCCAGAATCCACCCGGTAGGCCGATAATTTCGGGAATAAACTCGCTCACGTCAAACCTGTCGGCCTATATTGATAGCTTCCTCCAGGGTTATGTAAGAGAGATGAACTCATACCTGAAGGATACCTCTGACATCATAAAAATTCTGGATACATTTGTATGGAAAGAGGACTATTTATTGGCAACCATAGACGTTAATTCACTATATACTTCTATTGCTCACAATCTAGGACTTCAAGCCGTTGAACATTTCCTTAGAAATGATCCAGAACTACATGATTTACAAATCCGATTTCTTCTTGATAGCATCAATTTCATTTTAGATAAGAATTTCTTTTTATTTGATAATGTGTTTTATGTTCAGAAATGTGGCACCGCCATGGGGACGAGGTTTGCCCCCAGCTACGCAAATCTCTTTATGGGGTTTTGGGAGGATCAAACCATCTGGTCCAGGGGCGAGCTGGGGGAGAACCTTGTTCTATGGCGGCGCTACATTGATGATATCATTTTAATTTGGCAGGGAGACAAACAAAGTTTAGAGCAATTTATTTTAGATTTGAATCAAAATAATTTTAATCTTAAATTCACACATACAATTAGCGAAACTTTTATTGAGTATCTGGATTTGAACATATACATAGATGGAGGTGCAATAAAAACAAAAACACATTTTAAAAACGTTGATTGCAACAATTTTATTCTTACTGCTGCGGCCAAGTTTATTCGAGCATTTGCCCGTTCTTGGCCGCAGCAGTAGCCTGGCGCGCGCCCGAGAGTGACGGGCGCGCGCCGAAGCAGCGGATAAGCGCCCTCCGATTGGGGCGCTATCCCTACCGCTGCCGGGTCCGCCGGGTCCCCCGGAACCCCCTGCCGCTGTCCCGCGATCGCGGGACACCAGGGCTCCCTCGGGGAGCCCCGGGACACGCGTGCAGGGGGCGCATGCTCCCGAAGACGCGTGACCGCGCGTCTATGACGCGCGGCACGCCGAGGGGCGGCCACTAGCAAGCCGGGAAATCTCCCGGCTTGCGGTACCGGCCACACTTTAATAAAGTGTGTCGGTAGTGTAGATCGAGTTGCCACCACCATCAATGGATGGATGGAGTTCCCTATAGTCAATATAGGAGACTACGCAGGAATTGCACGGAGGATAATATTTTTAATGACCAGTGTAAGATTTTAGAAAAACGTTTTGTAGAAAAGAATTATAGTAAAGAAACTTTGGATACGGCACTAACAAAGGCAAAGAATCTACAAAGAAAAGATCTTTTAGAGCCACAGAAAAAATCTTCCACTTCAAAGAATAACTTATATGATACAGCTTTTCTAACTACTTTTAATAAAGAGGCAAAAAATATAGGAAAAATCCTATGCAAACACTGGCATGTTCTGAAATCAGATACTGTTTTAAGTGAAATTTTACCAGAAAAACCTAAAATAATTTTTAAGAAGGCACAGAACATTAAAAATTTAATAGCACCAAGCGCTTTAAGAAGTGCAAAAGGGGACAATCAGAGCTGGCTGAAAAACCTGACAGGCTTTTATGGATGTGTATCATGTAAGGCCTGTCAGCATAAAATGAAAGAAAAAACAGTTTTATAAACTACAGAAGCAAAGAGTCGTTTAATATTAAACAATATATAAACTGTTACACAGATTTTGTTATATATGTCCTTCAATGCCCATGCGGGTTACAATACGTAGGAAAAACATCAAGACCCATACGTACCCGCATCATTGAACATTTAAGCAATATAAGAAGGGGCATTTTAACTCACAACGTCTCTAAACACTACGCCAAGTACCATCAATCCAATCCGGATTGCCTCAGATTTATTGCTATTGAAAATGTAAAACAACATTGGAGGGGACACAGTAGAGAGGTGGATTTAAGTAAAAGAGAGATGTACTGGATTCACAAACTAAACACACTAATCCCATATGGCTTGAATTCAGATTTTGAGATGTTACCTTTTTTACATAATTAATGCTCTTGTGCCCCCTACAGTATGCTATGCCTCCCTTTATGCCTTCTTTTTGTACCTTTTTTATTGTGTGATTGTATACACCTTGATTAAGATCTTCATAATCACCTTATTTTATTATGTGTAATATGTAGTTTATTTCATGGTTTTATAATTATATATATTAAATAAGACACATTTTAGAAATAAGATACTTTTTAAAATTAGATATTAAAAATGAAACATTTATTTTTTATATTAGATATATATTATAGGTTGGTTTAATGCTCTGGACACTTTGTTCCTTTTAGCCCTGCCACTAGCATAACACATTTCAGTTTTAATATATTATATATGGATTATGTTATAATTACTGACGCATCTTTTCTTTGTCTTTCCTCTCTCCCAACGTATGATGTTAATAAGTACTACTTTTATCAGGATACATTTTATCCATTTTTTAGTGTGACATAACATATATTTTCATTTTAAAGTTTCTAACATTTTTTTCGTTTTTTTGTATATGAAAGTTAATAAAATTTTATCATGTTTATTTAGAATTATGTTTTTAAATAGAGCTTATTTTTTTGGACCACAGAGCTAGTTGTGCCTGTGTAGAGGCGAACATGTGGGTTAAATTATGTGTAGATGTGCTTAAATTGTGCTTAACTTGAATGCCACGTTGTAAGTAATTAAGTAATTAAGTGATATCATATAAATATATGACACCCACATTAGACGTCATACTGCTCCTGACAAAGCTGTGTTCAACAGCGAAACGCGTAGAGCTAAATCATTTGCTGCAGCTGCCTTCAAGAGAAGACGCCGGACGCTTGAACTCTCCCACAGACTTTCTCCCAGCGCGTCACAATCCATTTTCACCGGATGCGGTGAGCTGTGAGAGTGAAATCCAAGATACCTTTATATGTACATATTGTTTGTACCAATTGTGAGTACATCTCTTATCCCTTAGTCATATAAAAGCCACTGTTTTTGCAACCTGCACCATTGGGCGTTTCAGTTTCTCTATTGCATATTACCACATGGGGAATTGAGTATCATCATCTCTGGAACAGCCTATCTGCAGGAGAAACGATTGGGGAAAATACATCCCTAAAAAGAATATCAACCATCTTCATATCTCCTGACTAAGTCAGACAAAAGCTTTAAATACCAATTGCTGTTGTAAGTAGAATAGCCTCAAGAGCCAAGACCTGCATCTAGTCCACACTGAATTAACATACTGTACTGCACAATTATTGTTTTTTTATGTTTTTTATTCACATGATGTGTTCCTGATTGGATCGCTCCCTTTCCACCCCAAACCAAGACTGCATTCGTGGGAAATCTTAGTACATTTCCTGGAGAGGTTGAGAAGTATCTTGTTGGGTAACATCTAATGTTTATTTCTGTTGTATTTATATATCACTGTTGATTTCAAAGGAAACTGTGGCGCCCGTGCAAATCATTTAAGTACAAAATTACTATTATCCACATATGGATAATAATGCATTTTCCCATTTAAAATACATATAACATGCAATAAATACAGTCAAAACATAGTACACTTACCTTTTACAGGCATGCACAATGAAGGCCGTCTTCATCCTCATCTTCATCCTGCCCATGCCCCCTCTGATGCTGCAAGACATACACAAGAATAAAAACATCCAATGTAATGTCCCCTAACTCCTTAATCACCGTAGCGGTTATTAACCGCTACAGTCATTAAGGGGTTAACCCACCCTCACCCACCATTCTGGAGGCCTACATACCCTCCCACACTAACCCCCCACCCCGTGAGTCCTAACCACCCTCACCCACTACCCACAAGGGAGGCCTACCCATATACCCTTGGGGCCAATACACCTCCCCCCAACACATACAGTACAATAATGTGCTAAATAACTATTATCCAGATATGGATAATAGATTATTTGCCCATTATTAAACACATAAAACATGCATTAATCAAAACATTCATTTTTAATCTTCAAAACACAACATTGCATGTTACAATAAATCCAGCATTGATTGTAAATATAAAGCAACAAACCACCAGCTCCACAAATGTATCTAAAATGTCACACAATTGCATTGAGTGTCTACATGATGCAATTAATCTGTGCATCATGTAACACAATGCTAAATATATGTCACAATAAAATACACTATGAACAATGTCCCTTAAGCACAAATGCTATCATAAAAATGAAATCCAAAATAAGAAACATCAATACAATTACCATCAATCAATTAATCAATTTCCTAAACCAATTACAATACAATACAAATCAATTATACAATTCCCTATTCAATTCCTAAAGCCAAACCATTGACAAAAGAATTCTCATTTAAAGTAACCACCATTATTCCAATGTAAGTACCATAAAGAAGCCATTAGAAATAACCTGTAATTAAATACAAATTACATTCTTCACAACAATGTCAAAAAGAAGCGGAAAAATACATTAGCCATACTGCACCGACACACTTTATTCGAGCAAATACCCAGTATGTACCTGGCAGATACCTGGAATGCGCCTGTCCTCACCTCTGACAAGCCCCGTTGCGTTTGCCTTCCCAGCCTGGGTTCATGCCTGGCTGACGGGCGGCTGATCTGTTAAATGATAATGATTAGGATTTAATAGGCTGCAATGCTTCGCGTGTCTACCAGATGGCATAAATTCATGAATTGTAATGCAGTATATATATATATACTGTGCAGTATTGCAGCCAGCGGGAATAAAATGCTTCAATCCCTGCCTGGAAAATACCTCAATGCACTCGGGCAGAAAACAGTCACAAACCTCAATACACCCGGGTATACCCGAATTCGTGGGACTAGCCGAGCTCGAATAAAGTGTGTCGCCAGTGTACATGTAAATAACCTAAACATTTGCTAAAAAATCAATTATTATCCCTGTATGTCTATCCATATAGATAGATATACATTACATACAGGGGCAATAATAGAGCATTAAAAAACAATGCATTTACATACGAAAATCACATACAATATACCCATTCAGTGTCCGTGAATGTATGTATATACATATATACATTCACGGCCATAAAATGCTATTGAAAAAATAAAAGACAAGAATCCAAAATAAAAAACACCTGTAAAATTGACACAAAAAACATGATTTTTTTGATTACTTACCATTAGATGCCCACTCACATAAATCCATGCGACACAGAACCACTGCAACCAATCCACAGGTAACCATTAAAGAATAAACCCTTACAATCCACATGTGTGTCTTCTTTCTTCTATTTGTAATAGTTCCCGTGTGTCTTGGGGTCTTCTTTTCTTCTTTGGGGTCTTTTCCGGCATTTTCCGTCTTCTTCCGTGTTCTTCCGCCACGCACTTCTTTTCTTCTTAGGAGGGGAGGTCATTCCTCCTCTGCGACTGGCTTCAAAATGAGGCGACATAGCCTTTTATAGGCCTATGACGTCACATTTGGGTCAAATGTTTCCCACGCTCCTGATTGGGCTGTGACAAACATGTGATTTGGCCGAAAAATATCAATTAAAATGACGTCATTTAAAGGCAATGAAAGCACAGCCAATTAGAATGTCTGTGCTTCAATTGCCTTTAAGATGACGTCATGAAAAGAAAGATGTCCGGCGACACATGGTACGGTAGCCAATCAGAGCGTGGGAACTCCATCCCAACTCTGATTGGCTCTAGTAACATGTGACAGGCTTACATCACGTCACATCCATTCTCCCCCAAGCCTCTGTCACATGGTCTACTAGAGCCAATCAGCCGAATTTGTTATTTATTTGTGTGTTTTGACAGTAGTGTAGATTCTAATTTAAGCTATACATTACAGTGACAGTCTCCTTAAATGTGTATTCCTTAACACGACAGATTACAAATATTGTAGTAGAGTCATGTAAAAGTGTCATCAGCATGACATTGACAAAAATGTTGCAATAACAGTAAAATTATTAATTATTTTTATTGTAATGTTTACACATATTTAAAAGATATAGAAAAAGCAAACATTTCTATATTATTTCACATAATCTAATATCATGGAAGATTATTTTATTTCTAAATACATTTTCATGTGCACTTTCATTTGTGTCATAGCATCAGGGCCCATGTGCTGGTTTTGGACATGAAATAAAAGGTCGCAGTTGGTCGGTGTTTGGATACATCCATTCACATTATCTTCTGTCTGGAACGGAGATGTTCACATCTGTGAAAGAAGTAGATATGTAATATTAATTACAGCAATGTACAGCTTAAATGAAACATTAATGATTCATCTAAACACGTGTTTTTCTACTGTAACTGTATTACACGTGAATCATGACGTGATATTACAGTACACCTTAATAAAAAAACGTTTTGTTTCTTTTTTTTATGATAGAGAGATCTATATAATGCATGTTGGTTTTGTTAGACAAATACACGTAACATGGTACAAATGCATGTAGTACACAAGCTTCTGTTTTGCCACATGCTATCATAAAAAATGTTATATACAGAATGCTAAACAATAATAACTATTCTGCATAAGTAGAAAAGTTGGCGACTAAACTGCTGCCTTTAATGATATTTAAATAAGTGTTAAAGCAGGATCAAACATTATAATGTTGAGATATGCTAAATACACATTTGTAATCTATGTAGTGCAATTATGTTACATAACATACATTTAATGGTGCTAATGGATTATTTTTACACATAGGGGGTGGACCCGTAGTGGCCTTACATTTAAGGGCTGCGCATGAATATCTGTTATTTCACTCGCCATTGCACAACACTTTCTAACATTTGTCACGTATATCGTTCAGTAAAGCTTACTTTGTTTTTGAAATGTGTTCCGGCATATTGTGATCTTCAAACCGCGATCTGTTTAGAAAATCAGAAGGCGAAAAAGGTAAAAGAAACACGTTAATGTATTTAAAAAAAAAAAAAAATCCCGTATGGTACGCGCATGCGCCCTGAATGGAACGCATATGCGTGTCATTCGGGAATAAGCGATTCACAGATTTTAGAAAGGACTACAGTTAGTTACCTGCATTATATAGCAGTCAGATTCGGCACAAGCATAGAAGGGGTGTTTGCGAGGTTGCCGCTGTAGTCAATCAATTCCTTGTTCCATGTGTTCAGCTGGGTATGGTTGTAGCTGACTCCATACCAGTTGGAATGCTGTTGAATGTACTGAGGCGGATACAGATGGTAACTTTGTGCCATTTCAGGTGGTGGTGCAAACTCTGTATTATGCATGTTATCTTAATAACTTGCTCCGTTAGGTTGCTGGTATTGGTTGGGCAACTCCGGTTGAAAAGAATAGCAATTTGGCTGAACATTTAAGTCACCGCAGCGGCCACCTATATCCTGGTAGTTGTGGCCGACAATTGTCTGTCTTCTGATATTTGCATTCACAGACATACGCATACCAGATTCATAAACTGACCAAAAGCCACCCCTGTTTCCGAGAGATGGTGGGTTTAGAATAAACTATTTTACACTGTTAATACTAAATAACTATATCTATTAGTGATGTTAGAATCCATTGTGCCTGTCCCCAAGCTTGGGCCAGTGGCTGAGGTTGAGCCTGTACCCAAGCTTGGGCCAAAATAGTATAGAAAATAGTGACATAATTAAATTGTATAATGGTTGGCTGCTAGTGTAGAAAAATGGAAACAGCTATAGTGAAAAAGAGAAACTATACTACAACCAAGCGCTCAACCTATTGTGAAAAATTGTGTGCAATAGATTATAGTGAACAACAAATATTAAATAAAATAAATTAAATAAAAGTGTGACAATTGGTGTATCCAAACTGTAAAAGGATCACCACTAAGCTCAATAGTCCACAAACCACCAGATTAGGGGAGGGTATGGGAATGGGCTGCCTAGGACTATAAACAAGTTATTCCATATAGCTATAACAAGTATTAGTACAGAGAGCAAAGTCCTTGGCGCACTATCAAGTGCGTGAACCTGATATAATAGTCCTGCTTTTGGAGAACTAGTTCGTAAATGTCCACAGTCTGTCCTCCTGATTTCCTTCCGATATTCAAATATCTGTAATCAAAGAGAACAGGAGACCATTGCGCAGTATCTCATGTGTATCGAAACCTCATCCACACAGCTGCTAGATACTTACATCTAGATGGGTAAATGCAGGCCTTGAAAGGTATCTTTAAACCGGAGGTCTGTGTCTCTCGTGGGGTTGTCTTGGGTTCCCCACTGGTGATGCTCCCACTCCACAGATGGCCAATTCGCCCAATGGTACACAAGAGATAAAATGCCAGATAGTGTGGTACAGTACAATTTAATAAAAACTATAAAAAGATCAACATTTGAAGCACTCAAATGCTAGATGATCTTACTGCACGATTTACAATGTGCCGTCCGCAAGCATGAGGGGCTGAACCATGGTGTGTGTGGAGGCTGGATCCCGCGTGTGTCTCTTCCTCGTGGCCGCAATTCGGAGCGCCAGGTCCACCTCAGATGACGTCACCGCCCACAGCAACCTCCTCAGCTGGTACTAGCCCAACACCCCTCCAGGAGTAATTATCCTATCAGGGTCAAGTTTGGGCCAATCAGTTGTGCTCAAATAGCACCCTACAGCACCAAAGCTCCATTACCCCTGAGGAAGTGACGTCAGCAGTCACGAAATGCGCGTAGGGTGGAGCTTAATTGCACGCATTGCTACGTGCCAGTACCAGCTGAGGAGGTTGCTGTGGGCGGTGACGTCATCTGAGGTGGACCTGGCGCACCGAATTGTGGCCGCGAGGAAGAGACACACGCGGGATCCAGCCTCCACACACACCACGATTCAGCCCCTCATGCTTGCGGACGGCACATTGTAAATCGTGCAGTAAGATCATCTAGCATGTGAGTGCATCAAATGTTGATCTTTTTATAGTTTTTATTAAATTGTACTGTACCACACTATCTGGCATTTTATCTCTTGTGTACCATTGGGCGAATTGGCCATCTGTGGAGCGGGAGCATCACCAGTGGGGAACCCAAGACAACCCCACGAGAGACACAGACCTCCCTTTTAAAGATACCTTTCAAGGCCTGCATTTACCCATCTAGATGTAAGTATCTAGCAGCTGTGTGGATGAGGCTTCGATACACATGAGATACTGCGCAATGGTCTCCTGTTTTCTTTGATTACAGATATTTGAATATCGGAAGGAAATCAGGAGGACAGACTGTGGACATTTACGAACTAGTTCTCCAAAAGCAGGACTATTATATCAGGTTCACGCACTTGATAGTGCGCCAAGGACTTTGCTCTCTGTACTAATACTTGTTATAGCTATATGGAATAGCTTGTTTATAGTCCTAGGCAGCCCATTCCCATACCCTCCCCTAATCTGGTGGTTTGTGGACTATTGAGCTTAGTGGTTATCCTTTTACAGTTTGGATACACCAATTGTCACACTTTTATTTAATTTATTTTATTTAATATTTGTTGTTCACTATAATCTATTGCACACAATTTTTCACAATAGGTTGAGCGCTTGGTTGTAGTATAGTTTCTCTTTTTCACTATAGCTGTTTCCATTTTTCTACACTAGCAGCCAACCATTATACAATTTAATTATGTCACTGTTTTCTAATCATGCACTACGTACACTGGCGACACGTTTTATTGCTAGCTGGCTAGTTACGCAAGCCGGGAGATGTCCCAGCTTGCTAGCCAAATCCCCTCGGCATGCCGCGCGTCATTGATGCGCGGTCACGCTTCATCGGGTGCCTGCGCCCCATGCACGCGTGCCCAGGGCTCCCCGAGTGAGCCCTGGTGTACCGCGATGTGGGGGACAGCGGTGGGGGGTTCAGGGGGACCCGGCGGACCCGGAGAGGAGAGAGGGAAGCCCCGATCGGAGGACCGCTCCTCCGAGGCTTCGGCGCGCGCACGGGACAACCCGGCGCGCGCCCGGTTACTGTCGCGGCCGAGACCGGTTAAAAGTAAGAATAAACTCGGCCGCGACAGTAGTAGTCATATAGATACCATCTTTGCTGATGAATCAGGGGTGGAGAATATAGATATAGAAACCGAAAATTTGGACACTTTATTTAACAAAGTAGAGAAATCACTCATATTAGAAATGAGACAAATTTGGGAAGTAGTAACACGAAAGAAATACATGGAGTATCACAGGATACCACGGGGACTGAGAGTTCTCAAACCACCCACATTAGAAACCGATAATGAGGTGTTTTTAAAAGAATGGAATCACATTCTCGACACGTGTTCATATGATTTGATGAAATTATCAATTCAATATAGAACCAAATCTCTTAATATTCTAGATAGAGAAATCGCCGAGACGCAGGAAAAGCTTGAGGTTTTTTCTGAGTCCAAAGAGTATAAAACATTAGATGAGAAAATCACCAAAAGAATTGAAAAACTAGAAAAGGAAGTGATTAATACCAAACAAAAAAAGTTTATCAGAGACAGAAAGGATTATGAACAAAATAAACAAAGGGATTGGAAAACAAAAAAGAAAGTCCAAATTTCTGAAGAACCTTCCGGTTCGGAAGAAAAACCTGTCCCTAAAGTGACACCTAAAATAGACAAAAAAGACATACATAAAACAGCTAAAATGTCTGGTAATCATAAAAAACCATCGGGACAATCACGCCCTTTCTTTGGCACTAGACCACAAGTACCATTTAGAGATGGTTACCAAAGACATCAGGGCCCACCTTATAGGGGTTACCACGATGACCGTGAGAACTATGGTCATCGTGATTATTATCATGATGGACATAGAGACCATGATTACAATGCATTCAGATCCAACAACACATTTAGATCTTTCGATGTACCACAAAGGGATTATGTGACTAACCAATCCCCGGTGTCTTTTTTAGACCACGACAGGGAGCAGGACTTCCCTACAAGGAGAGACAGCGAAACAATCAATCTAGTGGGGAGACAAGATACTCCTCGCTCCACAAGGTGGAAAAGAACAGAGGACTCAGAGGAAAAAGAGGCGGGAGGAAAAAGAAAAAAACAAGAACTCGGGAACCCAAGGTAGGAGCCACAAATGTGTTCAACATTAGTGGACACCAGACCACTGCTGTTGAGGACAGGGTCCTATCAAAGGGTTTAAATTTTGTCCCATCACAGGGACCCAATATGTTTAACCTCTATGTGGACACTCACAAATTTGTGAGAAGGCTGACTTTGAAAAAATATTTTTTAAAGGATGCTGTAACTAGGAGTATAACACAGCCGGAGCGTTCTCCAACTATACAAAAACCCGTTGCAAGAAAGCAATTTAAAAACCCGTCAGTTTTTTATCCAAAACATATCAAGGGCAATTTCTTGGATACCTTTACTGAGTTGGTTATCAAAGATATGGAGAAGGCAGCTAATGAGTTTACAATTAAAAACCACAATCTCAGTATAGTGGAAAAGCAAGCCATTAAGGGGTTGGAAAGCAACACCAACATAGTGATTAAGGCCGCAGACAAGGGAAGGGGAATCATCATCATGGATTCATCATACTATAAGAAGGAATCCATGCGGATTCTCAGTGACCAGGATACATATATCAAACTGGATCACAATCCATCTGTAGATTTTAAACAAATAATAAATCACTACTTACAAAAAGGTTATAATGATGGAGTTATCTCCAAGGGAGAATTGGAATTCTTGGACATCACACAGCCAAGAGTTCCAATTTTCTACTTTATTCTAAAGATACATAAGGATCTTTGGAAACCGCCAGGCCGCCCAATAATATCGGGCATAAAAGTCGTCCAACCTTTCCCAGTTTATTGACTCAGTACTTCAGAAATATGTCTTGAACATGCCCTCCTATCTCCGCGACACTACTCATGTTCTAAACATCCTACAAGATATACAGTGGGCCAACCATTATACATGGGTCACGTGCGACGTGACCTCACTGTATACTGTCATCGACCATGAGTTAGGTGTCGCGGGGATCAGGAGAGTTTTGGATCGAGATGACAGTTTGGAAGTATATTTTAAAAATGTTGTAATAGAAGGAATAAAATTCATTCTGACTCATAATTTTTTCCATCATGACAATAGCTTCTACCTCCAGATATGCGGCACCGCAATGAGCACCAGGTTCAATCCTAGTTATATAAAAGAGAGAAAAGTTGCGCCAAAAGTGGGTTATCCTACTGTTCAGTATGTAGCTTCAGTCTTTGCACAATGCAGTTCCGCAGCCTGAGTCTCTCAGAGGTGATTCACCAACCTCTGTATAGATACTGGTTGAAAAAAGGGGGTCCTCTGGCGCGTTGCTCTGCTTGTGGCTCCACGGCGTTTAAAGCATGTAAAATAAAGGAGAGAAGAGAGGGGACCACAGTAAGGGACCAACACAGTGGTTATACACAGCTCTTCGTTTGAATAAGGGGGGGGAGTGGGGGTGGTTAGAAGATCAGTGGAGGTTGAAAGATAATGCTGTATGAGAGGAGACACACTCACATCAAATGTCTGATATCTTGAGCTGTTGTACTCTTCTCTTTATGTGACTGTATTTGTTGAGGGTGAGGAAAAGCCTCCTGGTATCCTCCTTAGCAAAAAATAGAAGGGAAAAAAATAGTGCAATAAAATTTATTAACAGTTGAAAAAAAGAGATTTAACACTTATTTCAAGCATAGAGAGGAGATGCTGCCAGACTCCACAACACGTCCCTTCCTGGGTTGGGGTGGTTTGTCCTGGCTGTTTCCCTGTTGGCAGATGATTGCTGTGTTGGTCTTCACTGTAGGTGGCTGTGCTGAGAAATTCCAAAAGCCCGTTCACAGGCTATGTCCTCCTCAAGCCGCCTACCCCTCAGCATACGCAGATTCCAGCTCCCTGCTCCATTGCACGTGCGCATGCGCAGATGGCGGGACGCTGAGCCAGATAGAGCAGGGGAATCAAATCCTCACTACGGTGGCTTGCAGTGGCCAAAAAACGTCAAACGCGTTTCGCCAATGCTTCCTCAGTGACGTGTACAAGCACAAGGTAACAGCAGTCTTATATATCCTGTAGATTCGTCAAATTAACTCCAAGGGTGCTGGTTTTACTCATGCCACAGGTATAGGTTCTTAAACTCAATTAAACATACTTTATACACTTATTAAGGTGACACAAAATATAAACAGTGGTTAAATAGTAAGATGCAACAATATTAAAAACAAATGGCATGCCTAAAAAACTTTAATAATGGCAAGCCTCTTGTGTGAATATTGAATGAATACTAAAATTAAAGAAGATAGGATGGATAATTAAGGAGGGGAGATAGTTTACTCATTAAGTAAATTTATCTTAGATTGTCATTAAAAATATAAATTAATATATCTTTAAAATGGTTTGGTAAACCCTAATTTAAGAATCTTAAGAGAGGTAATTCTAAGATGTAGGTATTGAAAATGAATTAAATATTGGATAAAAATATACCATGGCTCATAAGAAGTAAAGAGATCTTAGGGATGCCATCTATTTAACATGGAATCATTCATTCTGAGCCAATCAGCAATTTTTTATCATATACCCTATATCCTGAGATAAGGATACTTACAATCCTATGCCACGTTAATGGAGTATATACTAGCTTGGCTGTTAAAAATCGGTAATAACTTTAATAGGTCAATTGATGTTATGGTAGAAAAGCTGTAACCTCCATGTCTATATTTAACCCCTTAGGTACCAATGTTTGGAGGGTGAAAATCCAAAAGGATTCTCTTTTATTGATTTTCTTTATGTAGTCTCCTCCCCTCCAATCGGGTTTTACTAATTCGATTCCAAAGAATTTTAGACAAGAAGGATTCTGGTTATGTTTAATTTTATAGTGGTTTGAGACGCTATGAGTCTCTAAACCATTACAAATATTTCTTATGTGCTCTCCCACTCTTGTTTTAAGTTTTCGAATTGTCCTACCTACAGTACATACTGCAGGTTGCAACTACACTGTAGTACATAGATCACACCTTTGCTGTCGCAAGTAATGTGTGATTTGATAACATAGTCTAGACTAGATATAGTGCAATTAAAGGAAGTTATTCTAATATTTGGTACTCTATTGTTTCCACATGCCTTACAGTTTACGCATCTTTTAAAGCCCTTTGTTAATTGATCTAGCCAGCAGCTCTTAGTATTTGGGGGTAAAAAACTCGGTACGAGTTTTTGTTTAATATTTGGAGCTTTAGAATAAATAACCGCTGGTTTATTTCCAATTATTTCTTTTAAAAGGTCGTCTTGTTTTAAAATGTGCCAATGCTACTTTAAAACCCCTTCTATTTGTTTAAAGTTTGTGCTATATGGTGTAATGAAAGGAATAAAAACATCATCTTTATTTTTTGGCTTTGTTTCTTTATAGACTAACATGTCCTGTCTGTCTACCTCCCTTACCTTTTTAAGTGCTTTATCGATTGTATGTGTGTTATATTGTCTCTCCAGAAATTTATTCTTCATCGGTAAACTGTAATAATTTTATTAAGGCTAACAGTTGCCATAAGAGGAATTGGCTAGAGAATGTCCCCTACGGCGAGTTCAGACGTTTAAAGCGTAACTGTACGCAACATAGTGACTTTGAACAACAAATAATACCGATGAAGAATAAATTTCTGGAGAGACAATATAACACACATACAATTGATAAAGCACTTAAAAAGGTAGGGGATGTAGACAGACAGGACATGTTAGTCTATAAAGAAACAAAGCCAAAAAATAAAGATGATGTTTTTATTCCTTTCATTACACCATATAGCACAAACTTTAAACAAATAGAAGGGGTTTTAAACAAGCATTGGCACATTTTAAAACAAGACGCCCTTTTAAAAGAAATAATCGGAAATAAACCAGCGGTTATTTATTCTAAAGCTCCAAATATTAAACAAAAACTCGTACCGAGTTTTTTACCCCCAAATACTAAGAGCTGCTGGCTAGATCAATTAACAAAGGGCTTTAAAAGATGCGTAAACTGTAAGGCATGTGGAAACAATAGAGTACCAAATATTAGAATAACTTCCTTTAATTGCACTATATCTAGTCTAGACTATGTTATCAAATCACACATTACTTTCGACAGCAAAGGTGTGATCTATGTACTACAGTGTAGTTGCAACCTGCAGTATGTAGGTAGGACAATTCGAAAACTTAAAACAAGAGTGGGAGAGCACATAAGAAATATTTGTAATGGTTTAGAGACTCATAGCGTCTCAAACCACTATAAAATTAAACATAACCAGAATCCTTCTTGTCTAAAATTCTTTGGAATCGAATTAGTAAAACCGGATTGGAGGGGAGGAGACTACATAAAGAAAATCAATAAAAGAGAATCCTTTTGGATTTTCACCCTCCAAACATTGGCACCTAAGGGGTTAAATATAGACATGGAGGTTACAGCTTTTCTACCATAACATCAATTGACCTATTAAATTTATTACCGATTTTTAACAGCCAAGCTAGTATATACTCCATTAACGTGGCATAGGATTATAAGTATCCTTATCTCAGGATATAGGGTATACACTACCGACACGTTTAATCCGAGCAGGGCTAGTTCCGCAAGCCGGGGGATGCCCCGGCTTGCTAGCCCCACTCCCTCGGCGTGCCGCGCGTCACCGATGCGCGGTCACGCGTCATCGGGTGTCAGCGCCCCCTGCACTCCCCGAGGGAGCCCTGGTGTCCCGCGATGTGGGGGACGGCGGCAGGGGGTTCCGGGGGACCCGGCGGACCCGGCAGCGAGAGGGAGAGCGCCCCGATCGGAGGGCGCTCTTCCGCTGCTTTGGCGCGCGCCCGGCACCCTCCGGCGCGCGACAGGTTACTGCTGCGGCTGAGAACGGGCAAATGCTCGAATAAACTCGGCCGCAGCAGTATGATAAAAAATTGCTGATTGGCTTAGAATTAATGATTCCATGTTAAATAGATGGCATCCCTAAGATCTCTTTACTTCTTATGAGCCATGGTATATTTTTATCCAATATTTAATTCATTTTCAATACCTACATCTTAGAATTACTTCTCTTAAGATTCTTAAATTAGGGTTTACCAAACCATTTTAAAGAAATATTAATTTATATTTTTAATGACAATCTAAGATAAATTTAGTTAATGAGTAAACTATCTCCCCTCCTTAATTATCCATCCTATCTTCTTTAATTTTAGTATTCATTCAATATTCACACAAGAGGCTTGCCATTATTAAAGTTTTTTAGGCATGCCATTTGTTTTTAATATTGTTGCATCTTACTATTTAACCACTGTTTATATTTTGTGTCACCTTAATAAGTGTATAAAGTATGTTTAATTGAGTTTAAGAACCTATACCTGTGGCATGAGTAAAACCAGCACCCTTGGAGTTAATTTGACGAATCTACAGGATATATAAGACTGCTGTTACCTTGTGCTTGTACACGTCACTGAGGAAGCATTGGCGAAACGCGTTTGACGTTTTTTGTCCACTGCAAGCCACCGTAGTGAGGATTTGATTCCCCTGCTCTATCTGGCTCAGCGTCCCGCCGTCTGCGCATGTGCACGCGCAACGGAGCAGGGAGCTGGAATCTGTGTATGCTGAGGGGTAGGCGGCTTGAGGAGGACATAGCCTGTGCACGGGCTTTTGGAAATTCTCAGCACAGCCACCTACAGTGAAGACCAACACAGCAATCATCTGCCAACAGGGAAACAGCCAGGACAAACCACCCCAACCCAGGAAGGGATGTGTTGTGGAGTCTGGCAGCATCTCCTCTCTATGCTTGAAATTATCGGCCGCTTGTAAGTGTTAAATCTCTTTTTTTCAACTGTTAATAAATTTTATTGCACTATTTTTTTCCCTTCTATTTTTTGCTAAGGAGGATGCCAGGAGGCTTTTCCTCACCCTCAACAAATACAGTCACATAAAGAGAAGAGTACAACAGCTCAAGATATAAGACATTTGATGTGAGTGTGTCTCCTCTCATACAGCATTATCTTTCAACCTCCACTGATCTTCTAACCACCCCCACTCCCCCCCCCCTTATTCAAACGAAGAGCTGTGTATAACCACTGTGTTGGTCCCTTACTGTGGTCCTCTCTCTTCTCTCCTTTATTTTACATGCTTTAAACGCCGTGGAGCCACAAGCAGAGCAACGCGCCAGAGGACCCCCTTTTTTCCCCCCTAGTTATGCCAACATCTTTATGGGTATGTGGGAAGAGGACAATATCCTATCCCACAACCCATTTGGGGAGTACCTGGTGCTGTGGAAACGCTACATTGACGACGTGTTCTGTATCTGGGGGGGAAGCGAGGAGGATTTACTTAAATTCCAACAGTACCTTAACCAAAATCAATTAAACTTAAAATTTACCTTTAGTACTAGCCCCCAAACCATAGACTTCCTAGACCTAACCCTATATATAGAGGAAGGATCCATCGAGACTAAAACCTTCTATAAGAAGGTAGATGCCAACACTTATTTGTTGGCATCAAGTCATCATAATACAAGATGGATAAACAATATACCCAATGGTCAATTCTTAAGAACCAAACGTAATTGCTCGAAGACTGGGGAATTTAATATACAGGCAGAAGAACTAAGGGATAAATTTATGAATAGGGAATATAATTACACCAAGGTAACAAGGGCATTGGAATCTGTAAAGAATATCCCAAGGGAGGATTTAATAGGGATGGATTCGAATAAAAATAAAAAGACATCCAAAGAAGGTGAGTTTATTCCATGTATCACCAAATATAATGCCATGGCTCCGAAAATTACCTAAATAATTAAAAAACATTGGGGAATCCTACAGGGAGACCTAAGATTAAACACTATTTTACCAAAAAGTCCACAAATAGTATTTAAAAGGGCAAATAACCTCAAACTGCAACTCTCTCCAAGCTGTCCATTCGATGTAGCAAAAAAATCCAATACAACATGGCTAAGGGAACTAAATGGGTTCTTCACGTGTGGGAAATGTATTGGCTGTAAATACAGCACCAAATGTAGGGAATTGAAATCCAATACAACAGGTGCTGTATTTCCAATCATGTCTTTTATAAATTGTAAAAGTTATTTTACGGTCTACCTGTTAGAATGCCCCTGTGGGCTACAATATGTAGGGCGAACAGGTAGACCGTTAAATAGACGCTTTGCGGAGCACGTCTACAATATTAAAAGGGGTCTCGAGACACATAGTCGTGTCACTTTAAAATAAAACATAACCAAAACCCCGAGGGATTGGTCTGCAAGGGTATAGATTGTCCCTAACAAAATTGGAGAGGGGGAGATAAAATCAATCTAATATCCCGGCGAGAAAGCTATTGGATATACACCCTAAAAACATTAACTCCAAAAGGTCTAAACATCGAGTTTGACCTGGCATCCTTTTTGAGGGATAGCTGATTGGATATCAAACATTAAAAATTCTGTGAGCCAATATCATAAATTTTCTCTGAGTCCTCTCTTCTTTTTGTCCCATATACATTCTATGGGTACTTTCTGTAGTTTCATCATTTTTAAATAGAGTTTATTATAGTATATGTAATTAATTATTAAATATTATTGTAATAATGGTCCCAGACACCAATGTTTTATATATTTATTTTAATATATCAAAGTTTATTAATTGTATTATTTGTGCTTTTTGTATACTATATGCAGCACTGTGTGAAGATTGTATTTCAGGATATGTTGTGTTATAATCTTATTATAGTAATTTTGCGATACAACTGCTATGAATGACAGGAGCTTGCAATGTTAACATCAGCACTCTAGTCAATTAGCCCAACACCCCTCCAGGAGTAATTATCCTATCAGGGTCAAGTTTGGGCCAATCAGTTGTGCTCAAATAGCACCCTACAGCACCAAAGCTCCATTACCCCTGAGGAAGTGACGTCAGCAGTCACGAAACGCGCGTAGGGTGGAGCTTAATTGCACACATTGCTACTTGCCAGTACCAGCTGAGGAGTTTGCTGTGGGCGGTGACGTCATCTGAGGTGGACCTGGCGCTCCGAATTGCGGCCGCGAGGAAGAGACACACGCGGGATCCAGCCTCCACACACACACCACGGTTCAGCCCCTCATGCTTGCGGACGGCACATTGTAAATCGTGCAGTAAGATCATCTAGCATGTGAGTGCATCAAATGTTGATCTTTTTATAGTTTTTATTAAATTGTACTGTACCACACTATCTGGCATTTTATCTCTTGTGTACCATTGGGTGAATTGGCCATCTGTGGAGCGGGAGCATCACCAGTGGGGAACCCAAGACAACCCCACGAGAGACACAGACCTCCGGTTTAAAGATACCTTTCAAGGCCTGCATTTACCCATCTAGATGTAAGTATCTAGCAGCTGTGTGGATGAGGTTTCGATACACATGAGATACTGCGCAATGGTCTCCTGTTCTCTTTGATTACAGATATTTGAATATCGGAAGGAAATCAGGAGGACAGACTGTGGACATTTACGAACTAGTTCTCCAAAAGCAGGACTATTATATCAGGTTCACGCACTTGATAGTGCGCCAAGGACTTTGCTCTCTGTACTAATACTTGTTATAGCTATATGGAATAGCTTGTTTATAGTCCTAGGCAGCCCATTCCCATACCCTCCCCTAATCTGGTGGTTTGTGGACTATTGAGCTTAGTGGTTATCCTTTTACAGTTTGGATACACCAATTGTCACACTTTTATTTAATTTATTTTATTTAATATTTGTTGTTCACTATAATCTATTGCACACAATTTTTCACAATAGGTTGAGCGCTTGGTTGTAGTATAGTTTCTCTTTTCCATCAAAACAGATGATTGTAGTTTAATGTATGTATAAGTTCTTGCAATGAACACTACTGATGACTTAAAGCAGGCCTGCACAACTCCAGTCCTCGAGGGCCGCAAAGATCCCAGATTTTCTGGATATCCCTACTTCTGCATAGCTGGTTCAATTAGTGGCTCTGTCATACTGAGCCACTAATTGAGCCAGCTGTGCTGAAGTAGTGATAACCTGAAAACCTGGCCTGTTTGCTGCCCTCGAGGACTGGAGTTGTGCAGGCCTGAGAAAGATTGATGTAATTGCATCTGACTCACCATGTGTCAGATGAGAGAGAGCTGGCCCAATATCTCTGTTGCCTCCCATCCCAAAAATCAGTCGTGGATTCATGATAGAATACATCTTTTCCTCATAGGAATGGAGATTCAAGGAGACGAGAGGACCCCCTCCTGTCCCACATGCATGTCTGCCAGCATTTGCCATCTTCCTCTTCAGTCGGAGTTTGATGTCGCCGAAGCGTTTTTTACAAGTCTCAGGTGTCCTTTTAAACACACCTGATGCTGACACAGATCTGAAGATAGTTGCCCACAATTTAGACTTTTGACTTGTCTTCGTTTTACCTGTGTGTATATATATATAGAATTTTTTTTTACATGCCTGTAGGTTAAGATACATTTCAGTTGTGTGATGTAATTCTGTAGGGCAGGCCTGCACAACTCCAGTCCTGGAGGGCAGCAAACAGGTCAGTTTTTCAGGATATCACTCCTTCTGCACACCTGCCTCAATTAATGGCTCAGTCATACTGAGCCACTAATTAAGCCACCTGTGCTGAAGTAGGGATATCCTGAAAACCTGGCCTGTTTGCAGCCCCCAAGGACTGGAATTGAGCACGCCTGCTTTATGGTAATATCTGAAACTGTTTGTCAACATGTACATATAATTAAGGACACCTATTAGGCTATGTAATGCGCACATTAGTGACACATTACATGTGCCCAATCATCAGCACACATCCGTGATAGCAGACATGTTGACATGCTCAAAATTATGTTACTCATGTATTGATTAAACATGGATGCCATATTTACATATACAAAAGCAGTGTCCCCGGCGCTAAAAGTTTTATGACCACAATACCATATCCCAAAGACAGTCCCGAATGGAATAACAGTCCTGGTAGATGAGTAATTGCACCAACAGATGTTCTGATTGGAATGATTAGTCCTCAAACAATCAATTCTAGGTGGTTTCTGTAATTACAAAAGAACAAAGACACACCATTGCGCAGTATTGAAGACCACAAAGCCCTAACCAAGAAATGGGAAAAAACCCCACTTACAAGATATATTCTTGTTGGTTCTGGGGAGGGAATCTGTTGCAGGCTCCTTCTCCACCTTGATATCCACGGACCCCACGTGGTTCACAAGATGAATCTCTTTACACTGGAAGGCGCCCTCGCGGGAGCAGCATACACCGCAACAGCCAATGTGCAAAGAAAATATAAACAGCCTAGTGTACTACGCACATACACTTCAATAACAATCTAAAAAAGCCGCACTGCTCACACTTACAATATGTAAGGGCAAGGGGTGCCTCTTAAGAATGCCGTCCGCAACCTGTATCCAGCCAGGTAGGAAGTGAGACACACACAGTCACACGCCGATTGATGACGTCAGCGGCACGGGTCACCTCTCCAGCACCAGATGGACACAGCGGTTGTTCAGCTCACATGCACTGTACTAAGCTCCTCCTCCCTATGCGTTTCATGACCATGTGTCACTTCCTCAGGGGGTGGTGGAGCTTGGTAGACTAGTTACTTAAATACAGGCAAGATACAAACACCTGCCCATAAATGTTATTGAAATAGTGCTGTCAGGACAAAGCAGCTAACACTTAATGATACGCTGATGGGGTCAAAATTGTCCTAAATAACACATATATAATTAATACACATATAATAAAATTGAGTAATGCTGATTCACTCATATCATTAATACACATATAATTAAATTGAGTAATGCTAATTGACTCAGTATGAAAAATAGAAAAATAAAACTCAATATTAAAAATAAACGAATACACAATGATGAAAAAATAGACATTATAACTTTCTACGTGTCCTTCAGAAAAGATGCCAAATCAAAGTCTTTATTGAGACCAAGGGGAGACAGGGTTTTGAGCACGTATATCCAATAACTCTCACGTTTGGAAAACATGCCAAGCCTGTCCGCCCCACGCCAATTTGACTTCAGATTTTCAATGCCCATGCAGGTTAGGCCCTCTGGATTCTGGTTATGTATTAACCTGAAATGATTGGAGACACTGTGGGTCTCAAGACCCCTCTTGATATTATATATATGTTCGGCAAATCACCGCTTAAGGGGTCTCCCAGTCCAGCCTACATATTGCAACCCACATGGGCATTGAAGTAGGTACACACAGTAATCAGTCCAACAATTGATAAATGTATCTATGTCATAAACAATTCCCGTTACACTAGATTTAAAGGATTTGCATTTGACACTATTTTACATCCAATACATTTGGAGCAAGTGTAATAACCCTTTAGGTTATTTAACCAGGTGACATGACGGTCTCGAAGACCATTAAGGGGACAGCTAGGTGACAACTGGGACTTAAGATTTTTTGCCCGTCTGTACACTATCTTTGGCTTATCTGGAAGGCAATCTTTAAGGACTGGGTCCCTCTGAAGGATACCCCAATGTTTGGTGAGAACCCGGGATACAACGGAAGCCAGACCACTGTACTGGGTTATGAACAATGGAAATGGATCACATTCTTTGGGTTTAATTTTTGATGGATCTTTACAGACAATGCTTCTCCTATCTATTTTATCCACCTCAGAGATTGCAGAATCTATATCGCACCTTTTATATTCCCGTTCCAAGAATCTGTCTCTAAGGTCACTGACCTGCTATTGGTAAACTATATCACTGGAACAGTTTCGCTTGATCCTCAATGCTTGTCCCTTAGGAATATTCCGGAGCCACTTAGGGTGGTGGTGACTCGACACCAATAGATAGGTATTGGCGTCTACTTCTTTATTGTATGTTTTCGTCTGAATGGTATTATTATCTATATAGAGAGAAAGGTCAAGGAAGTTGATACTTGATCTACTATCGCTAAACATAAACCTCAAGTTTAAATTGTTGATGTTAAGATATTGTTTGAAGGACTCGAGCTCATCCAAAGACCCCTTTCAGACACATAGCACCAGGTTTGCACCAAATGGGTTGGAGGTCCATATGTTATCCTCCTCCCATATGGACATGAATAAATTCGCATAACTTGGTGCAAACCTGGTGCCCATCGCGGTGCCACATGTCTGGAGGTAAAAGTCACGGTCATGACAAAAATAGTTATGAGTCAGGATGAACTTGATTCCATCAAAGATAAACAGCCTCAACTTTTCATCAACAGAAATATCTTTTTCTCAAACACTCCTAATGGCTTCGAGTCCCATCCCATGGTCTATTACTGTATAGAGTGAGACTACGTCACACATAACCCAACAGCATTCATCAGTCCATTCTAATTCCTGAATCGTGGTTAGCACGTGCGACGTGTCTCTTAGATAGGATGGAACCTGTATAACATACTTCTGCAAAAGGAAGTCCAAAAACGGTGAGAGGTTTGAGGTGAGGGAACGTATCCCAGATATTATGGGTCTACCAGGGGGCTTGGTGAGATTTTTATGGATTTTCGGGATGAAATAGAACACTGGAATCCTAGGTTGTTCTATAGTAAGGAATTCCAGTTCTTGTTTAGTAATAATTTAATCCCGAAATCCTTGTTCCAAATGAACCAACAACTCCTCTTTAAAGAGATTACTTGGATTACCTTCCAATTTCTGGTACGTGGTTGTGTCATTTAGAATTCTTGATGACTCCTCTTTATAATAAGAGGAGTTCATCACAACCACCCCTCCCCCTTTGTCAGCCGCCTTGATAACAATATTTTTATTGCGTTCAAGGGATTTAATGGCCGCCTTCTCCTCTTTACTAAGGTTTTGCCTGTGACATTTAAAGTTGGAACTAGCTGTTTCTAAATCGGAGATCACCATCTCCGCAAATGTGTCAACATAATTCCCTTTAATTGCTTTAGGGTAAAATGTAGAAGGTCTTTTAAAGGGTGTGAGTGGAGACTTTACTACCGGATTATTGAGACTGGGTGAAATAACTGATCTACTCACAGCATCCTTCATAAAATACTTCTTTAATGTGATTTTTCTTAAGAACCTGTGTACATCTACAAATGTGTTGAACATATTCGGTCCATTAACAGGGGCAAAATTCAAACCTCTGGAAAGAACATCAAGTTCCACTTGCTGAAGGTGAACATCACTTATATTGAAAACATTACTTTTTACCAGTCCCTTCCTCTGTCTGATCTTTTTCTTTCTCTTCCTTGACCCTCCTCTCTTTCCTCTGACTCTTCCGGTCTTGACCTTTTCCTTTCTACTATTGCCGGATCCTGTCTCCCTAGGTGATTTCTGGGGCCCCTCCACCGTTCTTGGAATGATGCTCGACCCTGGCGATATTCTAAAAAAGAATTCTGTCTGTAATTAGTTACATTCTGACCATCATATGGTCTCTGAACCGGAGATCTCTCACGATAGTGATTATTAGTGTAGTATTGATCAGTGTATGTACCTCTGTTGTCACCAAAATTAGTTTTTTCCTGATTGATAGGTTTCTTTTTGTTCCTATTTAAGTGAGGAGTTGGATTGTTACTAGTTTTTTCTTTTTGGGGTTTCCCTCCCTTTATATCCTTAACACTAGTATCAGGTTTCTCACTTTCAGTGGAATCTATTCTATCTCTAGAATTTACTATAACTGGGTCTGTTTGTTGACCACTGATTTCCACTTCACTAATTGTAATTATTTTTTCGGTTTTCCAGTTTCTCTGCCTATTTTCATCATAGTCGCGTTTATCTCTAGCGAATTTCTTAAGTTTGGTAAGCTTGACTTCTTTCTCTGTCTTATCCAATCTAGAAATTGCCTTTTCTTCCAATAATTTGTACTCAGGCAACTCCATGAATGGTTCTAATTGCTCCTTAATTAGATTAGTTTCTTTATCCAATGTCTCTAAAGTACTTGCTCTTTGTTTAAGGAGCAATTGAATAAGAGCTACCGAACAGCTTTCTAATATGAAATTCCACTCCTTTAAAAATTTCTCATCATCCTGATCTGAGGTAGGGGGCTTCTGAACCCTCAGCCCTCTGGGTATTCTTTTATGCTCAAGATATTGTTTGAGCATATATGTTTCCCAGATTTGTCTAATTTCTTGTGTCAGGAGCTTCTCTAACTTAGAGAATTGTGTGTCAAGACTTTCTTTGTCAGGATCCATAGGATCATCAACAGTGAAAAAAACTTCTAAATTGAGCTCTGTCAGGGCTCTATTAGTGAATACAGTCATGGTGATTAAGTGATGATATAATGGTCAGCTGCTGAGTGAGTGTAAGAACAAACAAAAACGAACTACAACTAACTAAAAAACACTCTCTATCAGCGCTCGATCCAATAAATAATATGTGGAATAATATGAATACACTAAAGCAAATTATTGATAAGTGCAAATACAATTGCAGCCAAGGGGACAACAAACAATAGACAGTTCCAAATCTAATTAACAAAATACATATATAAAAGCAGTGTCCCTGGCGCTAAAAGGTTGATGACCACAATACCATATCCCAAAGACAGTCCTGGATGGAATATCAGTCCTGGTAGATGAGTAATTACCCCAACAGATGTTCTGATTGGAATGATTAGTCCTCAAACAATAAATTCTAGGTGGTTTCTGTAATTACAAAAGAACAAAGACACACCATTGCGCAGTATTGAAGACCACAAAGCCCTAACCAAGAAATGGGAAAAAAACCCACTTACAAGATATATTCTTCTTGGTTCAATGCCCATATGGATTGCAATATGTAGGCTGGACTGGGAGACCACTTAAGCAGCGATTTGCCGAACATATATATAATATCAAGAGGGGTCTTAAGACCCACAGTGTCTCCAATCATTTCAGGTTAATAAATAACCAGAATCCAGAGGGCCTAACCTGCATGGGCATTGAAAATCTGAAGTCAAATTGGCGTGGGGGGGGGGAAAGGCTTGGCATGTTGTCCAAACGTGAGAGTTATTGGATATACGTGCTCAAAACCCTGTCTCCCCTTGGTCTCAATATAGACTTCGATTTGGCATCTTTTCTGAAGGCCCTTAGAAAATTATAATGTCTATTTTTCATCATTGTGTATTCATTTATTTTTAATATTGAGTTTTATTTTTCTATTTTTCATACTGAGTCAATTAGCATTAAAATATCAGGGAATGGGAAAGAGGGAAGGGGAAAGGGGCAAGGGAGAGCTCCCGCATCAGCTAAAGTAATGAATAGTGGGCAAGTAGGTAGGACCATATGCTGGTGCAAAAGAGGATAAGGATAAATATAGATAAACAAACAAAAGATTCCTCCTTGAATGCACTCAGATAGGTTAGTGAAAGTGATATGATTAATACATTAAAAACCTTTTAATCACATATAAAGTATACTTATAAAATAATATATGTACAGAGGAGCATGGTATAGACAGTCCAGGACCAGCCCCTAATGGCAAACCAAAGAATCTTCCTGCACATAAGTAAACGGAAGATAATACAAATAGCAATACATCAACTCGCTGTGGGCTAGCTTGCTAAGAAAATCACCTGTAAATACCTACAGAATAAGGTATTCATCCCAACTATGGATGTCCTATTGACTAAAAAATCAACAGACCTAAACAAATGCAGGCTGCTGATGCTGAATCTGAAGGGGTGAATAATTTAAAGCAAACTGGTCAAATAGTGAAGACCCACACAGTATCAATGGCCCACACTAAGTGTAGATGTAGTACAGCACAAGAACGGGGTGAAATCCACAAAAACAATAAAAACTAAAATTCCTAGTGTAATAGTGTAGATATCTGTAAAGGGCAAGCCCAAAGTGTGCTATATCAGTGCCCTGAGGCACGGTTCAGAGACCGTATCCAGTTAGGCCTCTGCAACACAATAATAAGTTGCACAGAAATCACACATAGTCTCCTTACATAGGACCACTTAAAAGGAGTCTTATGGTAAATAGTGCTAAGAAAAATGCAAATTGAGATGGCAGGTAGGTCAACATGCATAAAGATCAATACATAGGGTATACTTAGCAATTAACAATAATGTGTCACCGTGCATACATGCATACATATAACATTAAATTACCGGAACGGAGTGACGTCACCATGCTGAATGGACGCCACACAGAAGCGTGACGGCGTCTCTGCGATTTCAGCCGCCGAGTTTGAATCAGAGATTATCTCTGTACCTCGATAACTGTACCTCGGCATTCTGCTTTCCCTTCCTCTTACTCCGGGACCTAGTGGAGTGGATATATGGACATGTACAGCAACTTGAGCTAAGTGCAATACCCTACTAGCCTGTCCGATTTGATTCCCTAAGGACATTATATGCTACTATGCTAGGTAGAGGCATCATGTCCTCTTCATATTGCTGTACTTGTTACAGCTCCACTGTCTAACTGGGTATCACTATGATTTAATAATATCTGCATGTGGTAATATGGTGCTATTTCATTAGTCCCCACCAGCAAGGGGCTATCATTGATCACCTAGTTCGGGCATTACATACTTGATTAACACCACTATTTAATGTTATATGTATGCATGTATGCACGGCGACACATTATTGTTAATTGCTAAGTATACCTTATGTATTCATCTTTATGCATGTTGACCTACCTGCCATCTCAATTTGCATTATTCTTAGCACTATTTACCATAAGACTCCTTTTAAGTGGTCCTATGTAAGGAGACTATGTGTGATTTCTGTGCAACTTATTATTGTGTTACAGAGGCCTAACTGGATACGGTCACTGAACCGTGCCTCAGGGCACTGATATAGCACACTTTGTGCTTGCCCTTTACAGATATCTACACTATTACGCTAGGAATTTTAGTTTTTATTGTTTTTGTGGATTTCACCCCGTTCTTGTGTTGTACTACATCTACACTTAGTGTGGGCCATTGATACTGTGTGGGTCTTCACTATTTTACCAGTTTGCTTTAAATTATTCACCCCTCAGGATTCAGCATCAGCAGCCTGCATTTGTTTAGGTCTGTTGATTTTTTAGTCAATAGGACATCCATAGTTGGGATGAGCACCTTATTCTGTAAGTGTAGGAAGGAAGGAAGGAAGGAAGGAAGGAAGCTACGTTGCTCCGCCGTGTGGTAAAACTGAAATCCTACTCACCGTCCATGAGTAGGACATGTACAGTAGTTCGGGGTCTTTTGCCAGGGGTAGCCGCTCGCCGTGGGGTGCAGAACATCCGTTAGTGCGGGGAGATCTCCTGCGGTCCTCGTGGTCTGCTGCCAACAGAGTAGTTTCTAACCGTCTCCTCCCGCTGACGTCACCGTCTGGTGTGCACAGCTACGGAGTCCCTGGATGGCCAAAAACCTTCCTACGCGTTTCGAAACTCCTAATGCTGGGTTTCTTCGTCAGGGATATCTGCTACATGGGATTGTGCTTCCTTTTAAACCCTTAATGATTCAATTATGGTAATTCATCCATCTGGTGCTGGAGAGGTGACCCGTGCCGCGCCGCTGACGTCATCAATCGGCGTGTGACTGTGTGTGTCTCACTTCCTACCTGGCTGGATACAGGTTTGGGATGGCATTCTTAAGAGGCACCACTTGCCCTTACATATTGTAAGTGTGATCAGTCCGGCTTTTTTTATATTGTTATAAAAGTGTATGTGCGTAGTACACTAGGCTGTTTTTATTTTCTTTGCACATTGGCTGTTGCGGTGTATGCTGCTCCCGTGAGGGCGCCTTCCAGTGTAAAGAGATTCATCTTGTGAACCACGTGGGGTCCGTGGATATCGAGGTGGAGAAGGAGCCTACAACAGATTCTCTCCCCTGAACCAACAAGAATATATCTTGTAAGTGGGGTTTTTTCCCATTTCTTGGTTAGGGCTTTGTGGTCTTCAATACTGCGCAATGGTGTGTCTTTGTTCTTTTGTAATTACAGAAACCACCTAGAATTTATTGTTTGAGGACTAATCATTCCAATCAGAACATCTGTTGGGATAATTACTCATCTACCAGGACTGATATTCCATCCAGGACTGTCTTTGGGATATGGTATTGTGGTCATCAACCTTTTAGCGCCGGGGACACTGCTTTTGTATATGTATTTTGTTAATTAGATTTGGAACTGTCTATTGTTTGTTGTCCCCTTGGCTGCAATTGTATTTGCACTTATCAATAATTTGCTTTAGTGTATTCACATTATTCCACATATTATTTAATGGATCGAGCGCTGATAGAGAGTGTTTTTTAGTTAGTTGTAGTTCATGGATGCCATATTTGTTGCATTTGTTTCAAGAATGGGATTAATTTAGTGTGAGTGAGTCGTAAAGGAGCATAGTCCCACTTTGTGGTGAATGAGAATGGGCCTGTAGGAGGGGTAAGTGAGCACGAAACGTAACATTAACCCTGCGTCTCATCACCACAACTTCCTTCCATGTTAGTTATTTGGTTATCATATCCCTCACTTTAGTGATGTCACAAATCCCCCTTCCCTCAGCATCCCTCCCCCTCCTGTTAATTTTATGTGATTACAGTTTTGATAACAATTGTCAACTAATGTTCTTCTGTTGAGCTGAAAAAAAGAAAAAATAGAAAAAAGAAAAAAGGATTGCAATAGAAAGTAAGGTCAACCCTAAAAAGTTCTTTAAGTACCTTAATAACAAAAAAATGAGAAAGGAAAAAATAGGACCCTTTCAGTGAGAGATGGGTAGGCAGATTATTGGAGATAAGGAAAAAGCAGAGGTATTAAACAAATTCTTTGCCTCTGTGTTTACCAGGGAAGAATCAAGTTCAATAGTAGCGCCACAGGAGGAAGCCACAATCTCCATATTAATGACCAATTGGTTAACTGAGGAAGAAGTTTATAAGCGACTTGAAAAAATTAAAGTAAATAAGGCACCTGGCCCCGATGTTATACATCCAAGAGTTCTCAAGGAGTTAAGCTCAGTAATAGCAAAACCATTAAATTTAATATTCAAGAACTCAATTTCCACAGGCTCAGTACCACAAGATTGGCGTTAAGCAGATGTGGTGCCTATATTTAAAAAGGGAGCTAGATCACACCCGTGGAATTAAATACCTGTAAGCCTGACTTCAATAGTAGGGAAACTACTTGAAGGTTTAATACGGGATAATATTCAGGAATACCTAATGGAAAACAAAATTATTCGTAATAGTCAGCATGGATTTATGAAGGATAGATCTTCCCAAACTAACCTTATTTGTTTCTTTGAGGAGGTAAGTAGGAATTTAGACCAGGGTAATGCAGTTGATGTGGTCTAATAATAAGTGCAAATAAAGCGCTAGTGTAAACAAATTAATACAGTATTGTAAACAGTGATATATACAGTGGAACAAAACCTGTGGTACAGTTTATGATGGAGGTAGTCCTTGAGCTGCCTGAGACGTAGATCTGGTATCTTCCAACCAGATGAGAAGATTCGTGTGGAGTAGCCTCCTATGGCGCTGAGGATGAAGAGTGGAATAGAGTCTTGTGCAGTGATTTTCTTCTTACATGGAATGCCTCAGAGAAGGGAAAGAGAAATGAACAAAAACATCACAATAGTGTATTATCTTTGAGACAACAATTGCCGTGTGGGACAAGATACAATGAGCATTTATTGGTTAAAACAATGGTAACTTCAATTAATATAAAACATGTACTGCACCGACACACTTTATTCGAGCAAATACCCAGTATGTACCTGGCAGATACCTGGAATGCGCCGCTCCTCACCTCTGACAAGCCCCGTTGTGTTTGCCTTCCCAGCCTGGGTTCATGCCTGGCTGACGGGCGGCTGATCTGTTAAATGATAATGATTAGGATTTAATAGGCTGCAATGCTTCGCGTGTCTACCAGATGGCATAAATTCATGAATTGTAATGCAGTATATATATATATACTGTGCAGTATTGCAGCCAGCGGGAATAAAATGCTTCAATCCCTGCTTGGAAAATACCTCAATGCACTCGGGCAGAAAACAGTCACAAACCTCAATACACCCGGGTATACCCGAATTCGTGGGACTAGCCGAGCTCGAATAAAGTGTGTCGCCAGTGTATATAGTTAATAAACAGTCGACTTTTCTCCTGCTAAATGAGAAGATAGTTCTCCTGTTGAATAAGAAATGAGCTTCCAAGCGCTTGTGCTTGAAGGAAGCTACGTTGCTCCGCCGTGTGGTAAAACTGAAATCCTACTCACCATCCATGAGTAGGACATGTACAGTAGTTCGGGGTCTTTTGCCAGGGGTAGCCGCTCGCCGTGGGGTGCAGAACATCCGTTAGTGCGGAGAGATCTCCTGCGGTCCTCGTGGTCTGCTGCCAACAGAGTAGTTTCTAACCGTCTCCTCCCGCTGACGTCACCGTCTGGTGTGCACAGCTACGGAGTCCCTGGATGGCCAAAAACCTTCCTACGCGTTTCGAAACTCCTAATGCTGGGTTTCTTCGTCAGGGATATCTGCTACATGGGATTGTGCTTCCTTTTAAACCCTTAATGATTCAATTATGGTAATTCCAAAGGGATGTTGGTGGGAACACCCTAATGAGAGTCCTGATAAGTGTCCTGTGTTTTTAAACATTGATAAACAGGAATAAACAGTAATACACAATTTGTGCTGACATTTGTTTACATAGCATTTTGTTTGTTTACATATAGCTAAGCCATTGCGTACATAAAAGGATGAATATACAAGTGGGTGAATATTATGGCTGTGATTTGCTGCAAATTAAAGTATATATTTATATATCACATAATGCATGTTATTTCCATCCAAACTTCAGATAATTTGCACCTTAGTGCTTTTGTCCCTTTTAAAGGGAAAATTGATTTTAGCAAAAGTGCAATTATATGTAATAATGAATTCATTTGTCAGTTTGGATGGAATCATAACTTGCGTATGTTTAAACACATGGTATATAATGGTCATTAATCATTTAGCAAACATTGTTCTACAATTACCATTTGGCAACAGTTAATATGCAACAAACATTTTACAGGATGACATATATAATAAACCTTATAGTAAAATTTCACAACTTTTAATTCTGCTTGTATTTGTATACTTAAAGTCATTTGAAAAGTTTAATATGTTGTTGGTATACTTATACCCAAATGATTTACACCAGAAAAAATAATGATATATTCAATACCATTCTTTGGATGTAAGTGTGGATTTAATCTTTAGCAAAATTACTCTAAATGGTCCTTTTAGAAAATTGACTTTGGAGAGACACATTTCTTGGAGACAAAAATTGAATTGATTGACATTTTGGAGACTACTATAATGTGAATTAAACATTCACACAAGAGGCTGCATGACATTGGGCACTATTGCTAAGCCTGCTGTCTACAAGCACTCCTAAATCCTTCTCCATCAAGGATTCCCCCAATATATCTCCATTTAATTTGTAAGTCGCCTTTTTATTCTTGCATCCCAAATGCATCACCTTACATTTATCTGTATTAAAACTCATTTGCCATTTACCTGCCCACGTTTCCAGTCTCTCCAAGTCCTTCTGAAGAGAAATTACATCCTGCTCTGATTCTATTACCTTACACAATTTAGTATCATCAGCAAAGATGGAAACTTTGCTCTCGATCCCAACCTCAAGGTCATTAATAAAAAAGTTAAAAAGCAGGGGTCCCAGTACCGATCCTTGAGGTACTCCACTCACGACTTTAGCCCAACCTGAAAAAGTTCCATTTATGACAACCCTCTGTTGTCTGTCCTTTAACCAGTTTTCAATCCAGGTGCATATATTATTACTGAGTCCAATTTTCTTTATTTTGTACACCAACCTCGTGTGAAACCATATCAAAAGCCTTTGCAAAATCTAAGTAGACCACATCAACTGCATTACCCTGACTTAAATTCCTACTTAACTCCTCAAAGAAACAAATAAGGTTACTTTGGCAAGATCTATCCTTCATAAATCCATGCTGACTATTACTAATAATTTTGTTTTCCATTAGGTATTCCTGAATATTATCCCGTATTAAACCTTCAAGTAGTTTCCCTACTATTGAAGTCAGGCTTACAGGTCTGTAATTCCCCGGGTGTGAACTAGCTCCCTTTTTGAATATAGGCACCACATCTGCTTTACGCCAATCTTGTGGTACTGAGCCTGTGGAAATGGAGTCCTTGAATATTAAATATAATGGTTTTGCTATTACTGAGCTTAACTCCTTGAGAACTCTTGGATGTATGCCATCGGGGCCAGGTGCCTTATTTATTTTAATTTTTTCAAGTCGCTTATGAACTTCTTCCTCAGTTAACCAATTGGTCTTTAATATGGAGGTTGTGGCTTCCTCCTGTGGCGCTACTATTGAACTTGATTCTTCCCTGGTAAACACAGAGGCAAAGAATTTGTTTAATACCTCTGCTTTTTCCTTATCTCCAATAATCTGCCTACCCATCTCTCACTGAAAGGGTCCTATATTTTCTTTTCTCATTTTTTTGTTATTAAGGTACTTAAAGAACTTTTTAGGGTTGACCTTACTTTCTATTGCAATCCTTTTTTCATTATCCATTTTTGCTAATTTAATTGCCCTTTTGCAATTTTTGTTACATTCCTTATAATTCTGATACGATGTCTCTGTCCCTTCTGACTTAAAGAATCTAAATGCCTTCCTCTTCTTGTCCATTTCCTCCCCTACCTGTTTATTTAGCCACATTGATTTTGACTTATTTCATTTATACTTATTACCCAAGGGTATACACTGATAAGTGTGCTTTTCTAACAATGTTTTAAAGACTGCCCATTTATCTTCTACATTTTTCCCTGCAAAAACATCATCCCATTGTATTACTACTAAATTAGACCTCAGTTTATTAAAATCTGCCTTTCTAAAGTTTAATGTCTTTGTTGAACCCAAGTAATCTGTTTTTTGATAATTTATTTCAAGTGAGACTATGTTATGATCACTGTTATCCAAATGTTCCAGGACTTGAATATTTGTTATTACTTCTACATTGTTTGATATGACCAACAACAAGACAAAAATGTAGTGAAAAAAAACAAAATACAATACAACTTACTCAGTAATCAAGAACTCTCTCTTACTACCACCAACAACAACAACTACGCTCTATCTCTCTTCTCCTCCCAGCTGCACCCACACACGTTGGTAAGAAAAAAGTATGTTTTTATAGGGTGTCACACAGAGATCGTGGCGCCAAAGTGTGATTACAATTGGTGTAATGTGCTTGCATAATTCCTGAGTTCATCTTGTCAACACTTAACCCCTACAGTACCATGTCCATACAAATATATCTCTCTCATATATATATATATATATATATATATATATATATATATATATATATATATATATATATACATTCACTAATGAACGACGATATTATAGTGAATAGATTGAATCATTACATTGACTCTCCCAAAGACCCCTCAGAAACTCAGGGGACAATAATTGCATTGGCGTGTAGAATAACAAAACAATTTTATTTTTTGAAATGTATTTTTTATAATGAGCAGGGGGTCTCCGGAGATGAATCATATTTGTGTGAGTTCCGCGTCACGTGAGCGGGACTTTAAAATTCTGCAGGGGATACCGGCACCACATATCAGGGCCGGTATCACAAGAAGTAGGGGGTACCTGAGGCATAACTCAATGCGTTCAGCTCAGGGGACCCCCTGGTCCCGCACACTATTATTAAAATTTACATTCATGCTGCTTCATAACCACAGCAGATAGACGCTACAGTAAGGAATTATTGTTTATTTGTATGTGTGTTTTGACAGTAGTGTAGATGTGCAGGGGGTCTCCTGAGCTGAACCGCATTGGTTTCAGGTCCGAGGACCCTCTACTTCAGGAGATACGGGCCCATTTATGGGGTGCCGGTATCCCCTGCAGAATGTAAATAGCCCGGTCACGTGACGCGGAAGCTTTAAACTGCAGGGGATACCGGCACCCCATTACGGGTCCTGTATCTCATGAAGTAGGTGGTCCTCGGACATGAAACCAATGCGGTTCAACTCCGGAGACCCCCTGCTCATGTACACTATAAATAAAATGTATTTATTTAGTGTACGATCGCCAGTAATAGCCTTGCATAGAGATAGCAATTCTCCATGCATATCGTGCAGCTTTTTTTCCTATCAGCTAGCGTACGGGAACTTTAAGTGCGATAGCAGGGGGAAAAAACCTTGCACGCACGATAAGCCAGTTTTGGGCACGTCTGATAAAAAAATGGCCTGAGGGCCTTATTGAATCGCGCCGCCGGCTTCATTTTGTATCGGACGTGCTAATTTTTTTCAGGCCGGCGCGAAAGCTCGGAGCTTAGTGCATAGCCCCCTATGCCTGGATAATTAAAATCCCCCATTATGCAAATATGACCCAGTTTTGATTCCTTCTCCAATTTCAAAAGTATATTAGCTTCTTCAAGCTCACAGATATTTGGTGGTTTATAGTATATCCCTACAAACATTTTCTTTATACTTTTACCTCCACTGCTAATTTCTGTCCACAAGGTCTCTACATTTTCACAATTCCCTTAATAAATATCATCCCTTTTAATAGGTTTTAGATTCGGTTTAACATACTGCTGCGGCACAGTTTATTCGAGCATTTGCCCGTTCTGTGCCGCAGCAGTAGCCTGGCGCGCGCCCGAGTGTGACGGGCGCACGCCGAAGCAGCGGAAGAGCGCCCTCCGATCGGGGCGCTCTCCCTACCGCTGCCGGGTCCGCCGGGTCCCCCGGAACCCCCTGCCGCTGTCCCGCGATCGCGGGACACCAGGGCTCCCTCGGGGAGCCCCTGGACACGCGTGCAGCGGGCGCACGCTCCCGATGACGCGTGACCGCGCGTCTATGACGCGCGGCACGCCGAGGGGCGGCCACTAGCAAGCCGGGAGATTTCCCGGCTTGCGGTACCGACCACACTTCAATAAAGTGTGTCGGTAGTGTATAAACATACTCCACCTCCCCTTCTATTTGTTCGATCCTTCCGAAATAGGGAATAACCCTCTAAATTAACTGTCCAGTCATGAGTTTCATCCCACCATGTTTCAGTAATGCCTATGATATCATACTTCTCCCTTGCAGCTATTAGTTCAAGCTCCCCCATTTTATCTGTCAGGCTTCATGCATTAGCAAGCATGAATTTCAATTATTTTTCAGCCTGTACTATTATCTTATCTGCTTCTTCCTTTCTGCGCCCACTTGGTTTAGTCTTTAGAAGTTTTCTAGTATTATCTGTATTTACTATGGGTGTCTCACTGCTTGTCAAACTCACACTTCCCCCCATTCTACCTCCATACCCCCTTGTATCCTCCTCTATTACATTTAGTTCATTATCTGTTTCATTCCCTTCCCCCCTCCATCCTAGTTTAAAATCTCCTCCAACCTTTTTAACATTCTCCCCCCTAGCAGAGAAGATCCCTCTTCATTGAGGTACAATCAATCCCTAGAACATAGATGGCACCTCTCAGAAAAGGTGTCCCAGTGCTCTGAAAACCCAAAACCCTCCTTGATGCACCACTTTCTTAGCCATGCATTAACCTCCATAATCTCTGACTGTCTCCCTATGTACTGCTGCGGCACAGTTTATTCGAGCATTTGCCCGTTCTGTGCCGCAGCAGTAGCCTGGCGCGCGCCCGAGTGTGACGGGCGCGCGCCGAAGCAGCGGAAGAGCGCCCTCCAATCGGGGCGCTCTCCCTACCGCTGCCGGGTCCGCCGGGTCCCCCGGAACCCCCTGCCGCTGTCCCGCGATCGCGGGACACCAGGGCTCCCTCGGGGAGCCCCTGGACGTGCGTGCAGGGGGCGCACGCTCCCGAAGACGCGTGACCGCGCGTCTATGACGCGCGGCACGCCGAGGGGCGGCCACTAGCAAGCCGGGAAATCTCCCGGCTTGCGGATCTGGCCGCAGTGCAATTAAATGTGTCGCCAGTGTAGCGCATGGCACTGGTAGTACAGTATTTCAGAAAATACTACCTTGGAGGTCCTTGCCTTAAGCGTTTGGCCTAGATCCCTGAAATCATTTTTTTGGACCCTCCATCTTTCTCTAACTTTGTCATTGGTGCCAACGTGTAGCAAGACCACCGTGTCAATCCCAGCCCCTCCCCCCCCAACAATCTGCCTACCCGATCCACAATGTGCAGAACCCGAGCACCCAGGAGACAACAAACTGTTCGGTTCATGCGGTCATGGCAACAGATTGCCCTATCTACCTTCCTAATAATAGATTCCCCTACCACCACAATCTTTCTTTGTATCTGAGCATCCTGAGTCCCCACTGTGCTGGAGGAACTATACCCCTGGCTGCTAGAGCAATTAGTCTCCCCCGGCCTTGCCATTTCTGCCCCGACATTCCCAATATATTCACTCAAAATGGCAAATCTATTGGGATGTGTCAGCTCAGAAACGACCTGCCTCTCCCTATTGCCCCTGCTTCCCCTTCTAACTGTCACCCAGCTACCTACCTGCTCCTCAATAACAGCAACCACGCTACCTACTTGCTCCTCACTAACAGCGCCACCATCTGAACCACTAGTCGAAGCAAGGGCCTGCTCAGTGAGCTCCTAAATCTCTTTCAAGATTGCCAATGTCCCTCAATATTGCAAGTTGCCTCTTCAGATCAGCAATCTCTGACTCTAAAAAGACCACCCGCTCACACCTCTCACAGCGGTATGCTCCTTGGAACAGCTGCTCCAAGTGCACAAACATGTGGCAAGATGTGCATTGAGTGGAATTTTCAATCCTGCTCATTCTCACAACTATGAAGTTTATAAGTACTAACAGAAAACTGTACTTCAATATACTATACCTTGTTTAACCGAATCCTGCTTCTGTTACTAACTGCACACTTTAATTAACCAGCACTTCAAATCAACCACACAGATCAGAATACGCAAGCTCAGAATTTGTTAGAAGCCTCTGTTTAAATAGGGACACCCACCAGGTGTGTTAAGTTAGCAATTAACTAACCACTCCCACTGCAGGTGTGTTAGGTTAGCAAATTAACTAACCACACCCACTGTTCCTCAGGCAGAAGAAAGGGGGGAAAAAGTTACAGGCTTCAATTATCACACCCTTTAAAAATAAATTAACCCACTGCACACTCCCCAAAATCAGCCACCACTGCTAGTATACATAGCACTTCCCTTTCCTTCTGTTTCTAACTGCAACAGTTTAAACAACGAGCACTTCAAATCAACCACACAGATCAGTATATGGAAGCCCTAGGGCATAGAGTGGGTGGCGGCCACCTCAAACCAGAGCCAGTCAAGGTGGAATCAATAGTGCCTGTTCCCAAGACCAAGAAGCAGGTTATGGCTTTTCTATGCACCACAGGCTTTTATAGAAAGTTTGTCCCTCAGTACAGCGCCGTAGCAAAACCCCTGACTGACTTGACCCACAAGTGACTGTCTGTGCTGGTAGTCTGGTCTCCCACCTATGAAGTCTCCTTCCAGGCACTGTATACTGCACTGGCCAGTGCCCCTATACTAGCTGCACCAGACTTCTCCAAAAAGTTTTTGGTGCAGACCAATGCCTCAGACTATGGCATCGGTGCTGTACTCAGCCAAGTGGGGGAGGAGAGCAGTGAATACCCAGTTGTGTATCGGAGCCGCAAGTTGCAGCCCAGAGAGGTGGCTTATTCCACCATTGAGAAGGAGTGTTTGGCGATCGTGTGGGCTCTGAGAAAACTTCAGTCCTATCTCTACGGACGCCCATTCACTGTAATCATGGACCACAACCCGTTAAGTTGGCTTCAAAGGGTGTCCGAGGAAAATACCAAGTTTCTGCGCTGGAGTCTTGCTTTGTAGGAATTTGACTTCACCATCCAGCACAAAAAGAGCAGTGAACATGGCAATGCGGATGGCCTTTCCTGCCAGGACAATCCTTGTGAACTGATAACCTCGAGAGCTGCCAGGTCAGCCCAACCACCAGACGAGGTGGTCGGGGCAGAGTCGGCGCTTTAAGGTGAGGAGGTGTGGCAGTGAAGGGGTTAACCAGGCCAATAATAAAGGTATTAAACCCGGCTGGTTAACCATAAACCTTGGTGGGACTGAAGGGGTTTTTGTGTGGCCACCAAAAAGCCATGTTTCCCCTATTCCATGTTTTTATTGTCCCTGTTTTGCAGCTCAGAAGCTAGCAGCAGTGTTAAGAATGAATGGGAAAATGTGCAAACTGTATTCGCGTCACAAGCGGGAGCTTCTAGTGCTGTGCCAAGCGCTAATTGCATAATTGTGCTGTGAGTAAGTGGCTGCATTGAAGATGGGTATCATTTTCTAGACCACAGATGTCGAAACTGCAAAGTCAATTGAATAACTGGTCTGCGGTCTAGCTGAAGTACCTGAGTGCTACAATGTATCCAGCCGTCTTGTTATCCACTTAATGTGAATTGGGGAAGTGTGTCTGTGTTACTGATCAAAGCCATACATTGTATGCCGGCTTTTAATCCAGAACAATTATTGGTCAAACCGCAACCCACATCACAGAGCCCATTCAATTAAGTGACTAAATTGCGCTAGGAAGGAGCTAGCACTCTAATTTTTGGAATGCATTTAGTTGTACAGGTAACTTGCCCATACATATTGTTTTTATGTCCCCCACCCATCCTCAAAGTATATATAAAAATATCATGTGTTTCAGTGGGGTTTTAAATGTAAAGGCAAGAACCCATTCCTGCCAGTCTGGCAATGAATCCATTAACGTGTCAATATGTTATGGATGAATGAGCTGAGGGATTTTTCATCTCTGTACTTCAAAGTGCACCCTGCTAAATTGGTGCCCCAGTGTCTACAGAAGTCCGGAGTTGAAAAGCCTCAGAGACCCGAGGTGTTAGGGTGGCTGGTATACTGTCAAGCACCCAATGCCGGTGCGAAGTTTGGGCTATTCACATTTGGTAGCCAAACACCAGACTTGCTGTCGCCAGGTAAGAGGTTGGGTCCGGTATGCTAAGCAGCTAAGGTGTCACCTTGGCGCATGATCTTGCCAGACCTGGAAGCAGCTTCTGCCCCTTTTGTGAGCTACTGGCAAGTCGGGATAGGTGAGAAAAGTTATTCCCATGGGAGGATTGTCTGGGTATGTTAAATATAGGACCCTTAACCCTATAAAAATGGCTGCAGCCCCGTCCTAGTCAGATTCACCAGATACATCTGATTCAACTAAGATCCGTCCAAGTACAGCGTCAGAGGTTCCAGAGTGTGAGGGGTTAACTACATTGTAACGAAGATTTGCCCCCCTCTTCCAGAATTCGTTTGAGCTAGGGATTCCCGAAAGAATCCTGTAAGGAGTAAACGAACATCTTTCCTCCGGCGTAGATACAGGGGTGGCAACTTGTGCCCCTAGCCGAGGATTGTCGCACAGCTCCAATCGCGCACCCACTTGCAGGCATGCAGGGGTGCCCAGAGACTTTGTTTTCAAGGCATTCATTCCGTGGACATTTGATTTCGTTTCCCCATCCCAGTAAATGTTTATCCAGTATCATTGTGAAGATTTGTGTGTTTGTCTGAAAAGAAATACATTACAATTTATTTTGCCCTCCTTGTTGGGCTCAATCCAGGATCCCGGTATTAATGTGTTGATGAGACCTGGTCTACCGTGACAGTAGACAATAGTGACAGACAGTGTAGCCATCAGCTCCTCATGCTGCTCTGTGGGGACATACTGGGTACTCAGCCGTTCCTGTAGCATTTTACTTGGTTAGCAGCCTGGACATTTGCTTCCTGTATAACTTGCTGTTTCTCCTTGGCCGCTTGCAGACTTGTACGTAGCTCTGCCGTAGGTGCGCTGCTTGTGGGTGCTGCTCCAGGGAGACACGTTGCACCCTCTCTGCATTCTGTAGTACTTCCTGCACTTCTAACTTTTCCTGGATTAATTGCTTCTTAACTTTTTCTGCTTAGTGAAGCTTCTTATCAATCACCTTCACTGATCTGGTCAGTCAAGTCTGAATTTTCTTTTTTCAGACTTACATTCTCTCTCTTTACAGTCTCTAAATTACTCAGGGCATTCTCATAGGTTTCCTTCAATGTACACAGCTCTGTGCTGCAAACGTGAAATTCGTTCTGAGAGACTTGCAGCTCTCTATGGCAATTCTGAATTTCTTGCAGGCCCTCCCATAATTCTGCTTCAGATTAGCAATTAAGTGCTGGCCTTTCCCAGACTTGTTTTCAGCTCCTCCAACTCACTCCGTAAGAGACTCTCTATTTTCTTCAAAGCCTCATGCTCACGTATAGCTGGGAGTATACACCTCTGTAACTCAGCATTCGCTTCTCGCTCCTTATTCAATTGCTCCCACAGGACTTCATTTTCATGGTGAGCAGTTTGTAGTGCAGAAACTAAGGCATCTTTATCCTGGATCAAGGATTCAGCTTCCCTTTGCTCCTCCTTTTTCTTTGCCGTTGTTCCTGTGACAATTTCTCCCATTTCTCCGGTCTGCAGCACACCTCAGTGCCTTGCTGACGCATGTTGTTCTAATGTTGCAGGCTCAAGTGGCTCGGTCACTTTCTCTGTGACTTGAGAAATATTTTTCTTTTTCTTCTTCTTTCTCTTTGCTTTATAAGCTCCAGAGACATCAGTGGTACTAGGCACACACTTACTGGTATCAGCTTCCACATCTTCCTTGCGCTCACAACGCGTCGCTTGCTTTTGCAGCTGTGGGAGACAATATTCATCATGTTGCTCCTGTTGCCACTGTTTATATTTGAGAGTTTGGGGACACACCTCTCCCTTGTGACCTGGTTCATGACAGGCCCAGCATACTGAATCGTTTATAAAGTCACCTGGTTTCCTTCTAGCCGGCACGGCTCCGAATTCCTGGTCACTGACTCCAAGGTTATGGAGTCATGCGCTCTGGACGTTGGTCACTTCTGCAGCTTTCATCTGCGGCTGCGGCTCTCTTCCTGGGGCCATGTATGAGTCATCATGAGTCATCATCATCATCGTATGGCCTGAAGGGACACTGTTTTGTATGATTAAATACCTTGCAAAATGGACATTTGATGGTGGCCATTTAAAAAAACCGTTTTTTGGTTTTTTTTCACACACAACGGGGCAGACTTTACACAACACACGTGAATTGTACTTGCTTTATAATGTTTGAACCTTCTTTGTTCTTCTTAGGGCAACATCTTTGTAAAAATCAATTTTCAATTTCTTTTATACCCGAAAGGGTAAACTTGACACTCAGCAATTTGCTCAGGGCATTAGCCTTACACAACACAGAAATTCTTTCATACCCAACAGGGCAAACTTTACACACAGCACTTGCTAGCTGCAAATTCACTCACTTCAGCAAAAGGCATTAGCTTTACACAGCAATCCTTTCAGTACAGATGGGGCAAACTTTACACATAGCACTTGCTAGCTGCAAATTCACTTGCTTCTGCAAAATAACATGGCTTGGGTTCATGTCCTTAACATATCTTCATCTACTGACCCCCAGAGGCGTAGCATTCCACTTCTGACACCACTGGTGGCAGGACAGCCTCGCGACATGGTCAGTAAGACGCTATGACTATGTGTAAGGTTTAACTGGCTTATTTATTATCCACAAAACAAATAAGCCCCGGGTTTACAGTCCCTTTTAGAAAACCATAAATCATAATATAAAAACCTATCCATGTCAGGGAAACTAACTGACATTTATGATGGTCCTTACTAACGGGGTCACCAGCTAAGCTTGTTGTCAGCCCAAAAACCTATCCTACACATTCAAAGAATAAAACAGAAGTCTCATATCTGTTTGTAGCTCCAGTAAGTATCAGGAACGCCGGTTCTGGAGAGCGGGCTGTGTCCAGCTTGTAGTAGTCCTTTATCCTGGGATTGGGGTCCCAGCTGGTCCCAGCAGCAGAGCTCCTCACAGGGCTGAAGGACCAGTACAGCCAGGGTTCTTTCCAGCCAGGAGAATCTTCTCTACCCTCCTGGGGAAAGCTAGAACAGCTTGTGTAAACCACATCCTGCTTTTTAAACCTGCAGTCTCTCAGTAATCCTGCTTAATTAGGCTGCAGGTGCATGCAGTTCTCTTACAGTAGGTTAACTGGTTGAGTGCTGTAAGGTACACATCCTCCATTCCAGCTTACTGAGTCAGTGACTCTATCTATCTATCTATCTATCTATCTATCTATCTATCTATCTATCTATCTATCTATCTATCTATCTATCTATCTATCTATTTTATAATACTGAAGTTAATGCCTGTTTTTATCACGATACATACGATAATTCATTAGTTGCAAAAAATAGCACCCATTTAAAACCCATATCAAATGTCTACCCTTCTTATTCTAAATAATAAATACTAAATTCAATCAATCAGCTTATTAAAATGATAAAAAGACACTATAAAGAATATTTTAACTTGCATTCCCATCTAAAAACAAGTATTACTGATTCCCCACAAGTGTTTTTTTTTAAAGCAAAGAATATGAAAAACAATTTAGTACCTATAGTAGCAAATTAAAATCAACTTCTATACTGTACATACATACATACAGTACATACATACATACATACATACATAGATACATACATACATACATACATACATACATACTGCTGCAGCACACTTTATTCTAACAAATCACCAATTTGTCACCGGCTTGTTCCTGGAATGCAACGCTGTTCACCCGGAGCATGCCGCATTCCTTTTGCTTTCCCAGCCACGGGTCATGCCCGGCTGACGCTCGGTTGATGTGTTAATTGATAATGGTTCAGGATTTAATAGGCTGCAACGCTTCGCGTGTCCGCCACATAGCAGAAATTCATGAATTGTAATGCAGAATATATATATATATATATATATTTATATATATATATATATATATACTGTATAACAACAACCCCTATAACCCCTAACATACACATACAGTACTGTATATGCACATCAATGATACTATAGGCCGTCCCCTGGCGAGATGTGTTTGTAGCAGAGAGAGAGATCCGCTGCTCTCTCTGCGCAAACATCGGCACATTAAAAATTATTTAAAATACATTTTTATTCATAGTGTAGATGTGCAGGGGGTCTCCGGAGCTGAACCACGTTGATTTCAGGTCCGGGGACCCCCTGATTCCCGAGATACAGGCCCCTTTATGAGGTGCCGGAATCCCTCTGTATTTCAAAGTCCCGATCACGTGACCGCGGCATGTAAACAAAGCAGAGGGATACCGGCACCCCCTAAAGGGGCCTGTATCTCGGGAAGCAGGGGGTCCACGGGCCTAAAACAAAAACGTTTCTGCTCCGGAGACCCTCTGCACATGTACAGTATGAATAAAACACATATATAAATAAACACTCGTTCCTTACCTTAGCGGCTATGTGCTATGGTAACGAAGCAGCATGACTGTATTTTTAATAATATTGTACAGTGAGCAGGGGGTTCCCTGAGCCACAAATCAAAGCTCAGGGGACCCCCTGCTCCTGCACAATATTATTAAAAATACAGAAATGCTGCTTCATTACCATAGCTGATAGCCGCTAAGGCAATGAAGGGGTTAACCCACCGTGCTCGCTTTATTGTGGGTAGCGGGGGTGGGTGAAGGGGGTATTTGGCCTTTGGTGTGAGTTTAGGACTTGCGGGGGGGTTGCGGGTGCACTTAACCCCTTCACGTCCGTAGCAGTTAATACCGCTACGGTCATGAAGGGGTTAACCCCTCCCGCTATCCCCCCGCAAGCCCTAAACAACCATCGTTGGAGCTAATACCCCCTTCACCCACCCCCCGCTACCCACAATAAAAAAAATTCACAACATCAGCCGCCCAAAAAATAAATAAATACATCTAAATAAATAAATAAATACATGAATATAAATAAATACATTTAAAATACATTTTTATTCATAGTGTAGATGTGCAGGGGGTCTCCGGAGCTGAACCGCGTTGGTTTCAGGTCTGGGGACCCCCTGCTCCCCGAGATACAGGCCCCTTTAGGGGGTGCCGGTATCCCTCTGCATTTAAGGTCCCGATCACGTGACCGCGGCCTGTAAACCAAGCAGAGGGATACCTGCACCCCCTAAAGGGGCCTGTATCTCGGGGAGCAGGGGGTCCCCAGACCTAAAACCAAAGCGCACCCCCCTGAGGAAGGTCCTGCCTAGGACCGAAACGTTGGGTTTATAGTGTGCTGTTTTGTAACTGCTAATACATGTCTTTTTGCTTTATCTGAGTGTTGCTGCTTTTGTGCCTTCTCTTATGGGAAGACAGGGTTTCTATATTGATTTCTATGGAGCATGCACCTTGACTTTACATTTGTTGCTTGGAGTGCTGGCTGCTGCTTTTTGTTGTATATATATATATATATATATATATATATATATATATATATATATATATATATATATCTGTATATATATAATTATATATATATATATAAATACATTGCCAAAACAAAGCCAATACATTGCAATTACATTCAGATATCAATTAACCCCTTAAACACCTTATCGGATAATAACCGCAAAGGTAATTAAGGGGTTAAGCCACACTGGCCAGATACCCACCCTTCACCCATGAATTTGTACAGTGGCTTCATCATGCAACTACAGTATATATACTGTAGTTGCATGATGAAGCCACTGTACAAATTCATGGGTGAAGGGTGGGTATCTGGCCAGTGTGGCTTAACCCCTTAATTACCTTTGCGGTTATTATCCGATAAGGTCTTTAAGAGGTTAATTGATATCTGAATGTAATTGCAATGTATTGGCTTTGTTTTGGCAATGTATTTTGTGGACAAGACAAGGATGTTGCTGGCGATGGACACTTCGTATTGATGAGGTCAGTAGCACTTTATATATTTGAATATGCTAGTTAATGTTTTTAATGATGGGCAATTAATCTATTATCCATATCTGGATAATAGTTATTTTGCACATTATTGTACTGTAGGTGTTGGGGGGGGGGGTGTATGTATTGAATGTATAGACCAGGTTTATTTTTTTTACATTCAGGGTTTGTTCCGTGGTTCCGCGTGGGACCTCAGGAGACCACCTGTGGTTTCCTCGGGTATCTCACGGGTACCAGGCTGGTGGTTCCACGGGTGACACATGCGGGGATGAAGCTGTGTGGTCCCACTTCTGTGGGGGCACCGCCGACCCGTTGTCTGCGGGGATGAAGCTGTGTGGTCCCACTTCTGTGGGGGCACCGCCGACCCATAGGTGCGGGGATGATGATGTGTGGTCCAACTTCTGTGGGGGCACCGCGGACTCATAGTGAGCACCCGTGAGTTCCCCAGACCCCCGTGGGAACCACCGGAGGCCCCGCAGACACCTGTGGGTCTAACCTGGGGCTCCCAGACATCCTTGGGCCTACCGTGGGGACCCAATTGTGGCCCACGGTGACCCAAGGAGACCACCTGGGGGCCATGGTGCTGGCGGGATCCACCAGCAGACCTCCAGAACCTGTTTGAAAAGGGCTGCTGGTACCCTGTAGGTCTGTCCAGGTGCCCCGCCAGCCGACCGGGGACTCGCGTGGGGCTGCGTTATGAACCCTGTTTGTAAAATAATAAATCATGTATTTATGGGGGGCACAGGGGGTGGGTAATATATTTAATAAATAGAATGATTTTTTATTGTGGGTCACTGTTGTTTTTATTGTGGGTACTGGGGGTGGGGGGGGGTGTTTCCCCAATGGTATGTGGGTAGGCCTCCCTTGTGGGTACTGGGTGAGGGTGGTTAGGCCTCACGGGGGGGGTTAGTGTGGGAGGGTATGTAGGCATCCCGAGTGGTGGGTGAGGGTGGGTTAACCCCTTAATGACTGTAGCAGTTAATAACCGCTATGGTGATTAAGGGGTTAGGTGACATTACTTTTTGATGTTTTAATTTTTGTGTCTGTTTTGCAGAAGCGGAGGGGCCATGGCCAGGATGGGCGGGAGTAACGGTATGTGGGTAGGGGGTGAGGGTCGCTTGCACATCGGGTCCCCCCCCCTCCCCACATTTACATACACTGCACTCACAGCAATAGAGGCAGGGAGATTTAACAGAAACATTAGGGGGAGGGGGCTTTATACAGATCACAGTCAAGGAGGCGGGGTTATAACCCACTCCCCCTCCCCACATTTACATAAACTGCACTCACAGCAACACAGGCAGAGAGATTTAACAGAAACATTAGGGGGGAGGAGGCTTTAAACAGATTACACTCAAGGCAGAGAGATTTAACAGAAACATTAGGGGGGAGGGGGCTTTAAACAGATTACACTCAAGGCAGGGAGATACAGGGGATATACTGTACTGTATGTTGTTTATTGCAATGCTTCAATGTGTGTACAGTATAATGTTTTTTACAATTAGATAGATGTAATCCTTGGTATTTAAGGGTTAGCTTTGGTTTTAAATTGTGTTTTCTGGTTGGTACTTATATATTAATTTTTGTTTACTTGATTGGTTAAAATAGTTGACTTGTTTGGAGGTACAGAATTTGTATTTTGCTTGCAATGATATTGTTCACATTCATTTGCAGAATGTATGGTGCATAGATTTTATGCATCATACATACAATGTAAATGCAATGTATGGATTGGAATGTGAGGTTATTCTTTGTCATTTGATGATTTAGATTGTAAAATCAGTTAGGATTATTAAAGGAAATTCATTGTAATGTAGTGTGTCTGTATGGAGAATTGTTATTTGTAGGACAGTATGGTTCATCATGTGTATGTATATACTGTGTATATATATATATATATATATAGGGATTGTTGATATATATATATAGATATACAATGAAATGAGAAAATATTGGGTTTGCTATTACAGTGCGAGCCAAACTATACACCAATGGATTATTCGAACGAGATATTCTGACCGGTGAGAGACTCCTAGTCAGTGCATCAATAACATAAACCGGAGTCCACGAGAAGTGAAAATATGTAAGGCGCTTTGCAGAATAATTGAAAGGGGCAGGTGATTAAGACCAGTGTCCTGTAATCAGCTGGATATATATATATATATATATATATATATATATATATATATATATATATATATATGTGTATATATATATATATATATATATATATATATATATATATATATATATATAATACTGAGTTAAGTTATGGTGAGTAAAAAAGTGACAAAAACCCTCCACAGGAAAGCAAATATGCAAATACAACTGTATGCTCATCTGCATGTCTTAGACAGGTCTGCAACCCCGCCTTTCCCCATTATCACCCAGCATACAGCACTTCCACTGCAGCAAGGGATTCTGGGAAATGACATGCAAATGAGCACACAGTATCACTTTTTGCCTCAAAAACCATTTTTAACATGGTTCCCTATAGGCTTAAGCTTGCAGCATGGTCACAGCTTTGAGCACAGCCAGGGTTAAGGTGCATACCCAGAAAACCACCCACAGACAGCTGTTTCGACCTTGATGGGTCTCATCAGTGTGGGGTTGGTTTTAACTGGATATGCATAATAGGCTATGGGATAGGCTGCCTAAGACATGCAGATGAGCATACAGTTGTATTTGCATATATATATATATATATATATATATATATATACTGTATATATTTGTTTATCTTCATGTATTTATTTATTTATTTCGAGTTATTTATTTATTGTGCTGCTGCGTGTGAATTTTTTTTGTAGTGGGTAGTGGGTAGTGGGTAGTGGGTGTGGGTGTGGTTATTTACACGGGATACCCCTCCCCACATTTACATACTGTACACTGCACTCAGAAACACAGGCAGGGAGATTTAACCGACACAATAGGGGGAGGGGGGCTTACACAAATTAGTCAAAGCAGGGAAGTTTAGCAGACACAATAGGGGGAGGGTTTTTTACATAGATTAGTCAAGGCAGGGAAGTTTAACACATACAATAGGGGGAGGGGGTCTTACACAGGTTACAGTCAAGGCAGGGAGGTTTAACACACACATTAAAAATATGTATTTAATGTATTTATTGTTTATTCTGCCTTAACCCTTCATTGCCTTAGCGGCTATCAGCTATGGTAATGAAGCAGCATTTCTGTATTTTTAATAATATTGTGCAGGAGCAGGGGGTCCCCTGAGCATTAATTTATGGCTCAGGGAACCCCCTGCTCACTGTATAATATTATTAAAAATACAGAAATGCTGCTTCATTACCATAGCACATAGCCGCAAAGGTAAAGAACGATTCTTTATTGATGTGTGTGTTTTATTCATACTGTAGATGTGCAGAGGGTCTCTGGAGCAGAAACGTTTTTGTTTTAGGTCCGGGGACCCCCTGCTCCCCGAGATACAGGCCCCTTTAGGGGGTGCCGGTATCCCTCTGCTTGGTTAACAGGCCGCAGTCACGTGATCGGGACCTTTAAATGCAGAGGGATACCGGCACCTCATAAAGGGGGCAGTATCTCGGGGAGCAGGGGGTCCCCTGACCTGAAACCAATGCGGTTCAGCTCCGGAGACCCCCTGCACATCTAAACTATGAATAAAAATGTATTTTAAATGTATTTATTTATATTCATTTATTTATTTATTTATTTAGATTTATTTATTTATTTTTTGGGCGGCTGCTGTGTGTGAGGTTTTTTTATTGTGGGTAGCGGGGGTGGGTGAAGGGGGTATTAGCCCCAACGATGGTTGTTTAGGGCTTGCGGGGGGGTAGCGGGAGGCCTTAACCCCTTCATGATCGTAGCGCTATTAACTGCTACGGCCGTGAAGGGGTTAAGTGCACCCGCAACCCCCCCGCAAGTCCTAAACTCACACCAAGGGCCAAATACCCCCTTCACCCACCCCCGCTATCCACAATAAAGCGGGCACGGTGGGTTAACCCCTTCATTGCCTTAGCGGCTCTCAGCTTTGGTAATGAAGCAGCATTTCTGTATTTTTAAAAATATTGTGCAGGAGCAGGGGGTCCCCTGAGCTTTGATTTGTGGCTCAGGGAACCCCCTACTCACTATACAATATTATTAAAATACAGTCATGCTGCTTCGTTACCATAGCACATAGCCGCTAAGGTAAGGAACGAGTGTTTATTTATATATGTGTTTTATTCATACTGTAGATGGGCAGAGGGTCTCCGGAGCAGAAACATTTTTGTTTTAGGTCCAGGGACCCCCTGCTCCCCGAGATACAGGCCCCTTTAGGGGGTGCCGGTATCCCTCTGCTTGGTTTACAGGCCGCGGTCACGTGATCGGGACCTTTAAATGCAGAGGGATACCGGCACCTCATAAAGGGGGCTGTATCTCGGGGAGCAGGGGGTCCCCGGACCTGAAACCAATGCGGTTCAGCTCCGAAGACCCCCTGCACATCTACACTATGAATAAAAATGTATTTTAAATAATTTTTAATGTGCCGATGTTTGCGCAGAGAGAGCAGCGGATCTCTCGCTGCTGCAAACACATCTCGCCAGGGGACGGCCTATAGTATCATTGATGTGCATATACAGTACTGTATACAGTACTGTATGTGTATGTTAGGGGTTATAGGGGTTGTTGTTATACAGTATATACTGTATATATACAGTATATACTGCATTACAATTCATGAATTTCTCGGCTTCAAAGACAACAGCTCGCAAACGCCCCCATGCGTTTTTACACGGCATTGCAGTATTGCAGCCAGCGGGAATAAAATGCTTAAATCACGATCGCGATATAACGCAATACACACCGGGAGAAAACGACACTAAACCGCACATCACCGGGATATTCCGAAATTCGCGGAGTTAGCCAACTTCGAATAAAGTTGGTCGCCACTGTACATCCTGCTCTGATTCTATTACCTTACACAATTTAGTATCATCAGCAAAGATGGAGACTTTGCTCTCAATGCCAACCTCAAGGTCATTAATAAACAAGTTAAAAAGCAGAGGTCCCAGAACCAATCCCTGAGATACTCCACTCATGACTTTAGCCCAACCTGAAAAAGATCAGTTTAGGACAACCCTCTGTTGTTTGTTCTTTAACCAGGTTTCAATCCAGGTGCATATACAGTATTATTACTGAGTCCAATTTTCTTTATTTTGTACACCAACCTCTTGTATGAAACCGTATCAAAAGCCTTTGCAAAATCTAAGTAGACCACATTAACTGCATTACCCTCTAAATTCCAACTTACGTCCTCAAAGAAACAAATAAGGTTAATTTGGCATGATCAATTTATATATGAGTGAATTTTTTTTTGTCTGTCTTCACCCTCACCTCATTGGCCTGTGGGGTGGCCTGACGTCACGGCCATGCCTACGCAGGCCAATCACACCACCCTTCTCTCCCTGGGCTACACACTCCATAACTCACACCGGGTGCGCCTCTGATTCTCTGGCTACCTACACGTGCACCACCTGCGGACACCACCTGCAACCCGACAGCAGGGAGCAAAGCACCCACCCGCAGCCTCAACCACTGCCTCTCGCCCGCTGCCTCTCCACTCCTGCCGCCTGCTGCCTCTCTTCTCTCCCACCGCCCGATGCCTCTCTCCACTCCAGCCGCCTCTCTCCCACCCGCCGCCAGCTGCCTCTCTCCGGCCTGCCGCCCGCATCCTGTCTCCACTCCCGGCTTCTGCCTCTCTCCACAACCGCACTTCCGCATGCCGCTTCTCTCATGCCGGCCGCACTCACCTTTCACCCACCCCTGCCCCTCTGCCCCTGCCTTTTACCCCCCTGCCCTGACTTTCACCCCCCGCCCCTGACTTTCATCCTCCCCGCCCCTGCCTTTCACCCCCCACCCCTGACTTTCACCCCCTCCTGCCTTTCACCCCCCCTGCCTTTCACCCTCCCTGCTTTTCACCCCCCTGCTGCCCCCACCCAGTCACAATGTCACTGCCAATCACCCACCCAGTCACTGCCAAAAGTCACTGCCACTCAACCTGTAACTGCCTCCCACCCACCGAGTCACTGCCACCCACCCAGTCACTATCTCGTGCCAACCCACACAGTCACTGCCTCCCACCCACCCAGTCACTGCCTACCAAGTCACTGCCTCCCAAGACACTGCCTCCCCCCACCCACCCAGTCACTGCCAAGTCACTGCCTCCCTCCCACCCAAGTCACTGCCTCCCAGAGTCACTGCCTCCCACCCACCCAGTCACTGCCTAAGTCACTGCATCCCTCCCACCCAAAGTCACTGCCTCCCAAGTCACTGCCTCCCAAAGTGTCACCCAGTCACTGCCTCCCAGCCCACCCAGTCACTGCCTCCCAAAGTCACTGCCATGGTCACTGCCTCCCTCCCACCCAGTCACTGCCTCCCTCCCAAGGTCACAATGTCACTGCCTCCCACCCACCCAGTCACAATGTCACTGCCTCCCACCCACCCAATCACAATGTCACTGCCTCCCACCCACCCAGTCACAATGTCACTGCCTAGTCACTGCCACCCACCCGGTCACTGACTCCCACCCAGTGACTGCCTCCCACCAACGCAGTCACTGTTTCCCAAAACCCACCAACCCACCACTCACTGCTGCCCACCCAGTCACTACCTCGCGTCCACCCACACAGTCACTGCCTCCCACCCACCCTGTCACTGCCAGAGGTCACTGCCTAAGTCACTGCCTGTCACTGCCTCCCACCCAGTCAATGCCTAAGTCAATGCCTCCCACCCAGTCACGGCCCGTGACCAATGGAGGGAAATTGGAGCTGTGAAGGGGGGGGGGGATGGGCAGAAGCTGTGAAGGGGGGGATCGGACATTTGAACGTGGGGGGGGGCAGCTGTGAAGGTGGGGAGTGGAGACAGAGGGGGAGCGGAAAAATTACATCCCGGGCAACGCCGGGTATATCAGCTAGTCCTTCATAAATCCATGCTGACTATTACTAATAATTTTGTTATCCATTAGGAATTCCTGAATATTATCCCGTATTAAACCTTCAAGTAGTTTCCCCACTATTGAAGTCAGTCTTACAGCTCTGTAAATCCCCTCTTGTGATCTAGCTCCATTTTAAAATATAGGCGCCACATCTGCTTCACACCAATCTTGTGGTACTGAGCCTGTGGAAATGGAGTCCTTAAAAATTAAATATAATGGTTTGGCTATTACTGAGCTTAACTCCTTGAGAACTCTTGGATGTATGCCATTGGGGCCAGGTGATTTATTTACTTTAATTTTTTCAAGTCACTTATGAACTTCTTCCTCAGTTAACCAATTGTTCATTAATATGGAGGTTGTGGCTTCCTCCTGCGACACTACAATTGAACTTGATTCTTCCCTGGTAAACACAGAGGCAAAGAATTTGTTTAATACCTCTGCTTTTTCATTATCTCCAATAATCTGTCTACCCATCTCACACTGAAAGGGTCCTATTTTTTCTTTTCTCATTTTTTTGTTATTAAGGTACTTAAAGAACTTTTTAGGGTTGACCTTACTTTCTATTGCAACCCTTTTTTCATTATCCATTTTTGCCAATTTGATTGCCCTTTTGCAATCTGATATGATGTACCTGTCCCTTCTCACTTAAAGAATCTAAACACCTTCCTCTTCTTGTCCATTTCCCCCCCTACCTGTTGATTTAGCCACATTGGTTTTGACTTATACAGTATCTTTTATTCTTATTATCCAACGGTATACACTGTTAAGTGTGATTTTCTAACAATGTTTTAAAGACTGCCCATTTATCTTCTACATTTTTTCCTGCAAAAACATCATCCCAGTGTATTACTACTAGATTAGACCTCAGTTTATTAAAATCTGCATTTCTAAAGTTTAATGTCTTTGTTGAACCCAAGTAATCTGTTTTTTGATAATTTATTTCAAGTGAGACCATTTTTGGTCACTGCTTGTCAAATTCGCACTAGCCCCCATTTTACCTCCATATCACCTTGTATTCTCCTCTATTCCATTTAGTTCATTATCTGTTTCATTCCCCTCCATCCTAGTTTAATATCTCCTCCAACCTCTTTAGCATTCACCCCCCTAGCACAGAAGATCCCTCATCATTCATTATTAGTTCAAAGAAATATTTGCAGCAGGTCATCATAATGTTTTGATCCCCACACCCCCAAATAAAAATCACAATATGCCACCCACCTCATAAAGTACGTACATGACTAGTGTAGAATTAAAAAGCTACAGTAGTGATTGATTCTCAGAATATCAAGAATTGTTATGCAAGCCCATGTTGAGAAACAAAAAAAAAGTTTTTTCAGACTTGAATTCAAATTGAATGAGAAGTCATACACGCATTCGCCTAAATTTGATGGCACACATATGCGTTTCAACAAGGTTCCAATGAGACATACATGCATGCGCATAAAATAAAAACAGTAGGAAAAGAAGAGCAAGCCTAGCAAAAATATTGATTAATAAATAATACATATTGAAATGTGATGACGCATAAAGTATGCGTTTCAACAAGGTTCCAATCCGCATGAGCGGAAAAAATATTTTATATTCGGAAGAAAACGCGACGTTATATTTTTGTAATATTGTACTTATTTTCCCTTTAGTATCCTGTATATAGTGCAGTATGTGTCCTCATATTTTTTATGTGTAGGGCTAAGGAGCCTCAGACTACTGTATACAGTATGAACTCGTAACGTTAATCTCTGCTTCAAATATAAATCTTCAAATTACAATTACTGTACACACACACACAGACTTGTAGAACTGTACGGCTGTACTGTGTAGGTTGAATTGCTATTAGGCTTTTAAGACAACAGCTCGTGATCGCCCACTTGTGTTTCTAGACGGTATTGCAGACAATGCTAAAATGCAATTTTCAACGCCCGATAAATGGATTCTGCATGCGATTGGAAACCAATAGAACCCCGAGTCAATTGCTATACGTTTGGAAAACATAGCGCGTCATGACCCGGTATTCAGAGCGGTACGGCGTGCGAGGCTTTAGAATAAAGGCTGGCGCAGCTGTATACATTAATCGAAATGGAGACAATTCAGTTTTATTTACTACTAAATTCAATCAATCAGCTTATTAAAATTATTAAAAAGACACTAGAATATTTTAACTTGCATTCCCATCTAAAAACAAGTATTACTGATTCCCCACAAGTGTTTTTTTTAAAAGCTAAGAATATGAAAAACAATTTAGTACCTATAGTAGCAAATTAAAATCAACTTCTATACATACTGTACATACATACATACATACATACATACATACATACATACATACATACATACATTCATACCGGTCTGCTATTTGTGCAGCATTGAAAGGCCAAAAATCAGATCACCCAGCAGCCTTACATTTCTTTAGTCACCAATTACCAGTGCTGAGACATATGATGATCATTGATCATATTCCTCCACTATCAAGGAGACAATCAGGCTACTTAAAATTTATCAGGAGTATGCCACATTCAATGGTATCACGGAACCCCCAGAACAACAAGACACTGATATAGGTTAACTAGTTAGTATTTAATGTTCACACCAAGGCAGTTAATGAAAATTGCAGAACAAAGGGGATCTACTGTATAAAGTCTGCAGAACTAGTTGCAAAAAGTGACCTAGCCAGGAAAAACAAAAGAGCGGGAGGCAAGAAGTGAAAGTGGAATATGAGGCAAAACAAAAGGTACCTGTAAAGTCTGATGAGCTAGCTGCAATGTACACGTATTGATACTGTATCAAGCAAGGAAAATAAAAAAAGCAGGAGGCAAGAAGTGCAAGGGGAATACAGGGCAATAGAAAAGGTACCTTTAAAAGTAAAATGGTAGAGCTTCTGCCCTGAATGGCAGGGTTATTGATTCTAATCCTGTTTGCGTCTGACACTGTTATCCCCTTTGTTGTTATTATTATTATTATTATTATTATTATTATTATTATTATTATTATTATTACCCCCATTGCCCTTAGATTGATTAGACTTTAGAATATTTTTTTAGGCGGTGTGACTCATTTAAATATACTTTAAGAAGTTTGCATTGTATTCCTTACTTGCCATATTCCCCGCACACTATACCAGAATTAGATTTAAAAAATCATTGCCACCTTATGTATGTTTGGAGCACCCCTAGAACCCTTATACTGGGTTCTGGGTGACCTGGGCATTAACTTGACACCCCACCTTAAACTAGGGACCCCTTTATCGTTCCAGGGACACCACAGATCTCTTTGCCTCATTTACTTTTTTGGCCTATGCTGAAGCAGGGAATCCTAGCGATGAGTCGCGCAAGCGTTTTCAGGGGAGATTTTGCCGGACCAATGTGCCTATATGTATCCGGGATTACAACCTGATTCCCGGGTACATTTTTGGGATATCCAGCAACTCTGGACTCCGACTAGAACAACACTTCTCCGTAAACCCCCCCTTGAAACTCATAGCCCAGCATTGTCTGCTTGCTGGCACTCCTGGAAAGGTAAAAATACATACATTCTTTAATGCCGCATAATTTTATACAATGCACATACAATCACTGGGCTCAAGAGCTGACACTCCCGAACCCCAATACATGGATCAGAGTTAACCAAACTGGCTTAAACTTTATTATTGAGTCTGGTTAACCCTTCACCATCCTAGCTGGTTGCTGCATCAATATTGGGCTGTTATATTTGATCATGGCAACTTCCGAAGGAGAAAGGTCGGGACCAAGAGATTATATAATTGAACTTCCTGAGCCGGTCCCTCCAATTTGCCACCACCCGCTTATCAGCTCAAGCCTGAGTGCCTGCCTCAAGACATTCCTCTGACTTAACATTTCTCTGCAAGACTTAAAAGTGGTCAAAGTGTTTTAAATAATAATTGTTCAAATATGTGAATTGTGAATATACCAGTCAAACTGTATATAAATATAATACATATAATTATTATAGAAGTCAACACATACACATACATATATTAAGATGTACAATCACAATCTTTAAAAGGGAAACCAACATTCATACATCATGTGTAAACTTTATTTACTACATTAAAGCTGCAGTTCAAGCAATATCCTGCATGTGTGTTTTTTTTTAATAAATCAGTTCTGTAGTAAGAAAAAATACTTTTAGCATTTTCTGTTTTAAAAAAAACAACTTTGAAAGACCAATTTTCTTGTATTCTATTTTAACAAGCATGTTTGTTCCTATAGCAAACATTTACATTCCTCAGATCTAAAGATGTTGCCAAACTTCGCAGATCAATAGATGGAGAACGAATTGACCAGCAGCTGTGCAGTTCTTTAGGTAAGTAGAGATTGCCCACATGAAACTATTGAAGTAAAAAAAAAAACAAAAAAAAAACGGGAGCTTGAACTGCAGCTGTAATGTACAGTTAAAAAAATCACAATTATGTGTACTACAATAGAAGCAATTGTACATTAACTAAATCAATTAACTCATATTTGATGTTTTCCTTTCACTTTATGTAATCAACAATTGTTTTTCCAAGCACTATACAATAATTAATTAAATGCTGCAAAAAAACTGAAATTGTTAATATTTTTCAATGATGTACTGTATATTGGTGCTCTCAGATGACATGTTATTGTTCTATTTACATATTTGCAATAGCTAAATGTTATGAGAAAACTTGAGACAAAGTTTTTGTTTATCAAATTGCTGAATAAAAGGAAAATAACTGCTGAATAAATTGTTTTAATCACTGAAACTTGTAAATAGAAAATGAAGTCACAGTGCTTAAAATGTTAATGGTGAGCACAAAAAGGCATAGTTACTGGCATGAAATTCAATTAACAGATAGCAATCAACTTTCAGTGACGGAGTGAGGTAGAAATATACAGGCATGCTAATAAGTAATATCTTAAAGCCAAAGCATTTATCAGGCAGCAGCCAGACACTAGCATGTGGGGGGGGAGGAGGGGGGGCAGAGAGTGCTGTTTTAAGGATATTTATTAAAAGTTGCTGTTTCCATCCAAGGATTTGTGTTTAATCATTTGGAAATATTTCAGAAATATGAACAGCAGAACAGAAATCTGTAGCTCAAAATAAAATATATAGAATTTCAATTTACCGATATTAAAATAGTCTCTGAAAAGAAGTTAAAATTGGAAGCATGGTAAATTTTTTACATTTTTCATTGCTATTTTACTTTACTATTTACAGTACTTCTTTTGTGCACAAACATTGAGGACTTTGATTTATCTATGATAATATGTGAAAGAATAAAATGTATAAAAAGGTTTGTACTATATATTAATTTATTTTACTCTTTAAACTCAAATGTGTATCTTTCTACTGTGAAAAATAAACAGCACAATTATTTTCTCAAAAAAAAATCTTTAGAAAAGTTGTTAAATGACATGTTAGAATATTCACTTTGCATTTGGATGTTCTCTAATTATTGTATTATTTGTTTTCTTGTTTCTCACAATCATTACTCATCATTATCACTACTAATGGGGAAACTGCACTATGTATTACGTGGAGAGATATAAATAGTAGAAGATTAAGCAAAGAAGGATTGAAACAAGGTAGTTTAATTTAGAGAAAAAAATAGTTAGCACTTAGAACTTCTAGTGCCTTTTAAACATAGTTACTTCTGGCAAGGTCTCTCCGAGAACCTGAAGGACGAACTCACTGCACAAGAGCGCCCCACCGATCTTGGGGAGCTTATCGCTCAATACATCTGGGTAGACCAGCGATTACAGTAAAGGAGAGCAGAGAGAACCCGTCGCAGGCAAAGTATTAAAAAAAAACACAATTTCTACACAGTGACTGCTGACCCGTCCCCGCCGGACACCGAGGAACCCATGCAACTCGGCGGCAATAAGCTGTTAAGCTGTCCTCCGACGAGAAACAGCGCAGACGCAATGCCAGACTCTGCCTGTATTGTGGTAACACCGGACACCAGGCGCTTACTTGCCCACACAAGTCGGGAAATGCCAAATCCCAGTGAGAACAAGGAGAATCACACTGGGAACACTATCCACTTCTCCTACCAAAATGATGGCAACGAGGATTCTAGTCCCCGTTACGCTAACCGCTAACCGGTGATACCTTCCATACCTCCCTCACAAGCCTTTCTGGATTCCGGGTCAGGGGGTAATTTCATCGATCAGGGGCTCGATGAAAGGAAGAAGATTCCCCTGGTATACAAGAAGTATCCAGCCGGACTGGAGGCCATCAACGGCCGGCCTCCACAACCAGTATTTATTTGCCTGCAAATCGCTCCCATCCAATTGCGGAGAGGATCACACAGAGAGGATCCAGCTGGATCACCAGAAGAAGAGAAGATACACTTACCTGAGGCCTACTCCAAATTCAAGGATGTCTTTAACAAAGCACAATCTGAGGAGCTACCATCTCACGGTCTTTCAATTGCCCCATCGATCTGCTTTCTGGCTCAACGCCCCCGAGGGGGTGCTCCTACCCGCACTCCCCTCCAGAAACCAAGGCCATGAGGGAATATATTCTTGAGAATCTCCAGAAGGAATTTATTCGCAAATCCTCGTCCCCTTCAGGAGCAGGGTTCTTCTTTGTAAAGAAGAAAGACAGATCCCTCAGACCCTGCATTACTATCGGGGCCTTAACAAGATCACCATAAAAAATCGGTACCCCTACCACTAATCTCCGAACTTTTTGACAGACTGCAGGGGGCCACCATCTTTACCAAGCTGGATTAACGAGGAACCTACAATCTGGTAAGGATCCGCCAGGGTGATGAGTGAAAGATGGCTTTCAATACTCTGGATGGACATTATGAGTATCTTGGCATGCCATTCAGCCTATCCAACACTCTAATGGCCGATCTGTTACATATGCAACACTCCTGCAGTATTCCAGAATTTTGTTAATCACATTTTCAGGGACCTTCTTGACCAGTACGTCATAGTCTACTATTACACCTACGAGAAAACCACCTCTTGGCTAAATTAGAGAAGTGTCAGATCCGTCAAACCACAATGGTCTTCTTGGGTTATATTATCTCTGATACTGGACTCACCATGGATCCAGCCAAGGTGAAAGTGGTTCTGGATTGGCCTAAATTCCTAATTTACACCAAGCCTGGTTATGTACTACACCATTCTTTGCCTGATAACTAAGATTTTGAATAGCATTCATCTGTGACATAATTTGTCTATCATTCACATCTGTTTTGCTATTTCCTATTTTTAGCAGGATAAGATTATTTGTAATCTAGCTGGTGTTCTACTGCACATTATTATAGTGAGGCAAATAGCTGAGTAACCATACTCTGGTTTTTACATTACTGCAGCTTCTATGAGGCTGCATGTTTAGTACTATACCAGCACTCACTTCCAGTATATCTCGGTTTCGCCCCTAAGGGGACCTTTTATTTATTTACTATAGTTGTCATTTTATGATTTTCGGCGGGTTTTATTTTGTATTAAAGCTTAAATAATTGTTTTGTCTTGTTACATTTGGTGCTGTGGGACCTATTAATTGGTCTGCGTCTATTTTGGATCTTGTGGTATCAGTCATTTAACTGTTACTTAATGTATACATCATATTATACCATTACTCGAGTGCAACATTAAGGGACTTTTAGTGACCCCTTGTGGCTACTTTGTTGTGTCTTATATCATTGTTTTCCCTTTGCACCAGTCACTGTATCTCTCTTTTGCATGGTGAGCAAAGTGTTTTCGTGTGTTATTTGAATAATGGAGACACCTGCTCGAGGGCACGGAAAACCCAGTTACTATACTGATGGACCACAAAAATCTTTTATATATCAAAGGCGCTGGGCGGCTGAGGTCTTGACAAGCACGATGGTCACTTTTTTTCTCTCACTTTAACTTTATAATTTCATACCTACCTGGCTCTAAGAATGTGAAGGCAGACGCTCTCTCCATCAGTTCTTGGTGGAGAACGAGGCAGAGGATCGACAGGAGACTATACTCCCCTCAGCATGCGTATTCTCCGCTAATACATTCAATTCCTTGGAGAACATTGTTCAAAGTCAATCCCACTTACTGAGGGTCTCATAGTCCCAGGGGGTCATATTTTCACCACTCCTGTCTATCGTAGGAAGGTGATACAGGAAGTTTAAGCAAAAATCCAAATCAATTAATAAAGACCAGTGTCATAAACAGTGTAAAAAAGTGTAAAAAACAAATAAATAACACCAAGAGGAGATGCAGCTAATGTTTAGGAATTTCACAACACTTCACAGGACGTCACAAAAAACAAACAAAATGCAAAAACTCCTCTCAGATGTAGTATGGTGATGGTCAAATAAGGAATCTGGTAGGATGCCGCAGCAGATATTCCTAATCTTATCTAATAAAGAAATTTACTAATTGTAAATCAATAGGGATAATATATTTGGCAACATGCCGGTGCGGTGTCAAATATGTATTTGAACTATTCCAGTTCATATAGTCTTTAGAGGGGTTAATATAAGTGCATGCTTTACAGGTACCACAGTGGAAAGTACCAACTGTCTTTGTCTGTAACCAAGTTTTTTTTTTGTGGACCTTGAAAATGACTGTGTACCAGTATGTCAGCCAAATTCTAAGGGTGTCTGTAGGTGATGGATGGTGTAGGCTGTAATACTTTACGTAGGTCAACATCCTCCATCATGATGTGCCAGTGTGTCATCAGAGCCTTCTTGATTGCACCCCACTGTTTGTTGTATGTACCGATGTGACGGGGAAGGGGTGCCAAGCGAGTAATAAAGAGGTCACCCCCATTGGGCACCCCCTCCCACCATCTGGGAAGCGAGGGGTTAACCAGAAATGTACTTAAAATACATATGTTCCCCTGCTTCACAACCAAAAGGTACATCCCTTGGTTACCCTATTCCCACATTTAGAGGGAATTAATGTATTTTTATTCCCCTGCCTCAGGGCAAACTGTGTTCTATGTGATAGAAATGTATATGGGTACAATTATTGGTGTTTGTACCTGTATAGTGTATGCATCAACCACATACACTGGGATCAGACCAGGAGGGAAAGGCTTAATTGCATTTACAGGTTTATGGCCCTTTGTCCCCTTTCCCACCTTTTCAGGCTCCATTTTGCAGCTCGTCCATAGGCCGCCATTGAAGCCCCATGCAAGTCAATGGGAATTTCAGTGGTTTGGGTCCGATATCATAGAAGACCTGCAGGTGGCGCCCGAGAGGAGGAGCGGCGGTTCCCCATTGAAAGTGAATGGAGTAATGCATTTAAATAGGGATTCCTTGAAGCCGACCTCCGGAGATGAGTGGGCAGCCAGCCAGACTGCAAAACCGCAAGAGCGGAAACAATGTCTAAAAAGAGCTTTGAGTAGGTCTCGGTCAAGTTCACGTCCAATTGGCGTGGGAACTTTTGTTCTAGGGCACCCAGAAATAAAATTTGTTTTGCCCCTGGCCCCTAGGAACCCCCTCACTTGACCCCAACTGGGTCCAACATTTAATGGCGACCAGAAAGGGTCGCGCTGGCCACGAGGGTCGCACCATTGTCCGCAATGGCAGAGAAAGCTGCGTGGCTTTCAAACACTAAGTCCAAAACAGTGTAAATTGAAAACCCATAACTCCGGTTCCGTGGGGACCAGAGGGCTGGGATTTGGCCAGGATGTAGTCACTGCTCCAGCATGACTGCATGGCAATTTCCAGCTCTCTCCCCTCAACCGAACGGAGTAGGGTTTTAACTGTGAAAAAGTGTGTGTTTCCCATTAACTTCAATGGTAGCAGAGGTCCCATTGAATACTATGGCAGCGCTAGCCCTATTGATTCTAATGGAGGAAAGCCGCGTGGCTTTGAAACGGCTAAGTCCAAAAGTGTGTAAAGTGAAAACCCATAACTCTGGTTCTGTAAATACCAGAGGGCTGGGATTTGGGCAGAATGTAGTCACTGCTCCGGCATGACTGCATGGCAATTTCCAGCCCTCTCCATCAACCGGACGGAATATGGGTAACTGTGAAAAATGAGGTTTTCCCATTGACTTCAATGGCGGAGTTGCTCCATTAAAAGCTTATAGCGGCGGAGCCCATTGATTTCAATGGAAGAGTGAAATGCAGTGATTTCTTTTAGCATAGCGGAGAATCCTGCATTAAAGTTAATAGGGGATTTTAACTTGGTTTTTGTATCTCCGGTTCTGGGGGTCATGGAAGGCTGATATTTGGCCACTATGGCAAGGGTCCTCCGGCATGAGAACCTGGCAAATTTCAGCCCACTCAGACCCACAGAACGGATTAGTTTAATATATGTTAAATATTAAAATGTTACTCTGCATCCCTGGTATTTCTAAGCCCGTGAAAGCCACTAGCCCAGAAGAAATGTTAATTGCCACATGGCATCAGGATGTCTGAGGGAAAACCCTGTATGAAATGCTCACCACCCTGGATTTAGTGTTCTAGGAAAAAGAAGAGCAGGATATGGGTACTTTGGTAAAGTTTTGTGTTTCACACCTTGAGACAAAGGTTTTCCTTTCAAGGGACCCAAAAGGCAGACTGGGTGATGCCAGTCTTGTGGGAAGGGGGCTCAGTCTTGTGGGAGGGGGGCTAGGTTAATGAGCCTCTGATTAGAATAATGCCCACCCCTGTGGGCAGGTACTACTTTGCTTCTCACGTGAGGTGGCAAGGGGTAATTGGGTGGAGGTAATTGATAACCAATGCCTGGCACCCAATGTTAAGGGATAGGGCTGAAACCCCATATAAACAAGTATAAGCCCTATGCCTAGTGTCTTTGTGTCTTCGTTTGTATCCTGTATGCCTGAATGAATTGCCAATCCAGATCCTGATTGATTCATTGTCCAACCCCTAAGTAAGTGTTCATATTCTGTGTGTTATTTGTATATCTTGTGTATTCACCTTTTTCAAGGAATAAACTATATTTATCATATCTTAGTCGCATTCGATTCAACCCAGAGATATTTTGGTATATTATTATAACCCTGCACAAGCTCCCATGACAGGCATCTTAAACCAGAGCCAGCCAAGGTACAGGCTATAGTCAAGTGGCCTGTTCCTAGAACTAAGGAACAGGTTATGGTGTTTTAGGCACCGCAGGGTACTATTCAAAATTTGTCCCACAGTACAGCGCCGTGGCGAAACCACTGCCCGATCTGACCAGAAAGCGACAGCCTGTGCTTGTTACCTTGTCTCCTGCCTGTGAAAATGCTTTCCAGGCTTTAAAGACTGCCCTTGCCGGCACCCCCATACTGGCTGCCCCAGACTACTCCTAAAATTTCTTAATACAGACTGATGCTTCGGACTTTGGCATTGGGGCTGGGCTTACTGTAGCCAGGTGGGGGAGGACAGCAGAGAGCACCCCGTGGTGTACTTCAGCCACAAGCTACTCCCCAGAGAGGTGGCCTATGCCACCATTGAAAAGGAGTGCTTGGCAATTGTGTGGGCACTGCGGAAATTGCAAACTTATGTGCAGTGCTCGACAAACCCGGTCGCCCACTCGCCAGGCGCGAACGGAAATTGGCCGGTGGCCAGCTACTTTTTCCCCCTGCTCTGCTCAAATTTTTTTTTTTTAAATAAATATATAAATACAAATATCCTCCTGGCTGATTGGCCAATTGGTCGTGACGCGGAATGCAGCCCTTCTCTGCAGGGGTAAGTAATGGCTGCTCCCTGTCTCCTGCCCGCGCTTCCCCCCTCATCCCCTCCAGTCTCCGCTCCTGTCGGGCAGGAGATGACAGCAGGGGATTTCCCCCCCTGTCCCACGGTTCCGCTCCTGTCCCTGTGGCTGCACGCGCGGGGCAGGAGATGACAGCAGGGGATTTCTCCCCCCTCCCCTGTCCCGCTTGCCCTCTGGTTCCGCTCCTGTCCCTGTGGCTGCACGCGTGGGGCAGGAGATGACAGCGGGCGATGTCTCCCCCACCTCCCCTGTCCCGCTTGCCCTCCGGTTCCGCTCCTGTCCCTGTGGCTGCATGCGTGGGGCAGGAGATGACAGCGGGCGATGTCTCCCCCCCCTCCCGTCCCGGTTGCCCTACGATCCCCGCTTTCCCCCAGTGCCCGTGGCTGCTCCCGATGCCAGCAGGGGTGTTCCCCTCGGTCCCCGTGGCTGTCTCTGCTTCCCCCTCCCTTTCCGCTCCCCCCCCTCCCACAAATGTAAAAATAAATAAATAACAAAAAAATATCCTCCTGGCTGATTGGCCAATTGGCCGTGACGTGGAATGGAGCCCTTCTCTGCAGGGGTAAGTAATGGCTGCTCCTCGTGCGCTCGGTCCCTATCTCCTGCTCGCGCTTCCCCCCTCATCCCCTCAATCTCCGCTCCTGTCCCTGTGGCTGCTCGCGCGGAGCAGGAGATGACAGCGGGGGATTTCCACCCTGTCCCGCGTGTGCTCCGGTCCCGCTCCTGTCCCCGTGGCTGCACGCCCGGGGCAGGAGATGATAGAGGGGAATGTCATCCCTCCCCCCCCCCCGAACCCGCTTACCCTCTGGTCTCTGCTCCTGTCCCCATGGCTGCTCGCGCGGGGCAGGCTATGACAGCAGGGGATTTCCCCCCCTCCGGTTCCGCTCCTGTGGCTGCACGTGCGGGGCAGGGGTGTTCCCTTCGGTCCCCGTGGCTGTCTCCACTCCCCCCTGACCCCCCCCCCAACGAGAGAGAGTGTGAGTGTGTGTGTGTGTGTATGAGAGAGAGAGAGTGGTGTGTGTGTGTGTGTGTGTGTGTGTGTGTGTGTGTGTGTGTGTGTGTGTGTGTGTGTGTGTGTGTGTGTGTGTGTGTGTGTGTGTGTGTGTGTGTGTACACGTGTAGGACACCAGAGGTAGTCATCCCCCCACCTCACCCACTCAGTCAGTCATCCCCCCACCCCACCCAGTCAGTCAGTCAGTCATCCCCCCACCCCACCCTGTCAGTCAGTCATCCCCCCACCCCACCCAGTCAGTCATCCCCCCACCCCACCCAGTCAGTCATCCCCCACCCCACCCAGTCAGTAAGTCATACCCCCACCCAGTCAGTAAGTCATACCCCCCCACCCAGTCAGTCAGTCATACCCCCCCACCCAGTCAGTCAGTCCCCCCCCCACCCAGTCAGTCAGTCAGTCCCCCCCCCCAGTCAGTCACTCCCCCCCGCACCCAGTCACTCCCCCCCACCCAGTCAGTCAAAAGTCAGTCATCCCACCCCCCTGCCCCCTGCCCCCTGCCCAGTCACCCCACCCAGTCAGACAGTCAGTAATCCCCACCCAGTCAGACAGTCAGTAATCCCCACCCAGTCACAGTCAGTAATTCCCACCCAGTCAGACACCCCGTCACCCCACCACCCCACATCACCCCACCCAGTCACCCCATCCAATCACACAATCCCCACACCCAGTCACCCCATCCCCACACCGTCACCCCATCCCCACACCGTCACCCCATCCCCACACCGTCACCCCATCCCCACACCCAGTCACCCCATCCCCACACCCAGTCACCCCATCCCCACACCCAGTCACCCCATCCCCCCACAGTCACCCTCTCTCCGTCTCTCACCCTCTCTCCGTCTCTCACCCTCTCTCTCTCGGTTTCTCCCTCTCTCGGTTTCTCCCTCTCTCGGTTTCTCCCTCACTCTCTCTCACCCTCTCTCCGTCTCTCTCTCACCCTCTCTCCGTCTCTCTCACCCTCTCTCCGTCTCTCTCTCACCCTCTCTCCGTCTCTCTCTAACTCTCTCTCTCACCCTCTCTCCGTCTCTCTCACCCTCTCTCCGTCTCTCTCACCCTCTCTCTCCGTCTCTCTCACCCTCTCTCTCCGTCTCTCTCACCCTCTCTCTCCGTCTGTCTCACCCTCTCTCTCCGTCTGTCTCACCCTCTCTCTCCGTCTGTCTCACCCTCTCTCTCCGTCTGTCTCACCCTCTCTCTCCGTCTGTCTCACCCTCTCTCTGTCTCACCCTCTCTCTGTCTCACCCTCTCTCTGTCTCACCCTCTCTCTGTCTCACCCTCTCTCTGTCTCACCCTCTCTCTGTCTCACCCTCTCTCTGTCTCACCCTCTCTCTGTCTCACAATCTGGATCTGGATATTTTATTTACCCTGTATATCTTAACTGCCCTATACTACACCGAAATAACCTACACTGGCGACACACTTTATTCGAGCTCGGCTAGTCCCACGAATTCGGGTATACCCGGGTGTATTGAGGTTTGTGACTGTTTTCTGCCCGAGTGCATTGAGGTATTTTCCAAGCAGGGATTGAAGCATTTTATTCCCGCTGGCTGCAATACTGCACAGTATATATATATATACTGCATTACAATTCATGAATTTATGCCATCTGGTAGACACGCGATGCATTGCAGCCTATTAAATCCTAATCATTATCATTTAACAGATCAGCCGCCCGTCAGCCAGGCATGAACCCAGGCTGGGAAGGCAAACACAACGGGGCTTGTCAGAGGTGAGGAGCGGCGCATTCCAGGTATCTGCCAGGTACATACTGGGTATTTGCTCGAATAAAGTGTGTCGGTGCAGTATACTGCTTTCTTCCAAATCTGATTCAAGCTTCACACGGAAGACATCGGAACCCCCCCTAACCCAGAAGACAGGTAGGGAACACCTCCCCTCCAATGTATAACATTGCGGAAATGAGGTACCTGGACATTGAGGGTCTGCGGATCAGGTAAGATCCCAGGTGGGATTGCTGCTTTAAATATTGTGAAGCAGGGGCATCCAGGCACTAGTTAAGGGGTGCAGGAAACTAGTCATTCACATCTGGCTTTTTTTTCTAGATTCGACATTTATACACACACACACACACACACACATATACACACACGGACTAATTGTAGTATAATGTAATACAATAAATAAACTTATGTCAAAAACGAATGTTCTTACTAGGAATTGATTACATTTATTTCATTATTGGTTTTTTTAAAATGCGGGGCTGGGGGCGGGATTGGAGGCGGGGTTGGGGGCGGGACTAGAGGCGGGGTTGGGGCGGGACTAGGTGGCGAGTAGATTTTTTGGTTCGGCGAGTAGATTTTTGGGTGATTTGTCAAGCACTGCTTATGTGTATGGGCGCTCTTTTATGGTCATTACTGACCACAACCCCCTGAGTTGGAGCTTGGGAATGCTGTAGAAGATAGGTATGGTAGAATGTTGTACTAGTATATATTTGTACTCCTGTTCACTTTTTTGAGGATATCTTGTAATTTCTTAAAGTAGCTCAGTGTACGGTCACAGGGTAATACTTCATAGCACTTTTTATCATTAAGCAATGTTATGTTTTCTTTTACATAGTCTTCCTCCTTCAAAATAATTATGTTGCCCCCTTTATCAGATGGCTTGATTATGACTCCTTTTAAGTCCATTAGTTCTTTTAGGGCTTGCTTATGTGCTAATGACATATTCTCCTGTCCTCTGTTATTGATCTTTTCTATGTCACTGGTTACTAATTTTAGAAAGACCTCAATATTTGAGTTAGAGTGAAGGGGTGGCATGAAGTGGCTTTGTGGCAAAAGTTTAGTGAAAGGGCAACGTTTCACATACAGCTACCAGCAAGATTGTATGTACCAAAAAGATTTCCAGCTTCATCAGCTCTCAACTACAGGTGTAGCAGGACCGCTGTCGCCTGTCAACTATGTGTATAATCAAGAATACGGGACTGGTGGCAGTGACTCGGCGCCAACCGATTGGCAAAGTCTATGGTGAGGGTACAGTACAGCTGCCATATTTTATTCTGTTTTTAAAATATCAATACATTATGCGCACAGTCAAGCGATTAGTTACTGCAGATCAGTCCGTTCTTCTGTAATCAATTGCTTTGCTTATGGATATTTACTTCTCTTATTTTAGTCACAATTCGGGAAAATGTACAGTACAGTAGTCCTGCAATATCATTAGCTGAGCAGCTTCAAAAGTAGATCCTGAACAATTGGTGGACAGCTAGGCGCATGTGCGTACTGTATGTCTCATTGGAACCTTGTTGAAACGCATATGCGTGTCATCACATTTAGGTGCATGCGTGTACAGAGGCGACACGTTTTATTTGAACTCGGCTAGTTCCGCAAGCCGGGAGATGTCCCGTCTTGCTAGCCGAATCCCCTTGGCGTGCCGCGTGTCACCAATGCGCGGTCACGCTTCATCGAGGGAGCCCTGGTGTCCCGCGATGAGGGGGATGGCGGTGGGGGGTTCCGGGGGACCCGGCGGACCCGGAGAGGGGAGGGGGAAGCCCCGATCGGAGGGCCGCTCCTCCGAAGCTTCGGCGCGCGCCCGGGACACCACGGCGCGCGCCCGATTACTGTCGCGGCCGAGACCAGGTAAATGCTCAAATAAACTTGGCCGCGACAGTATGTTAACAAGAGACGCCCCTGCGAAAATTATTGTGGGGACTGACTGAGGGGACTTAAAAATATTCATCTTTGTTTTATTTTTTTGTACTTTGTTTTTATTTTTCCTCAGAAAATAAACTTTGTCATCAAGCGGAGAACGGCAAATGGAGGGATTTTCGATGGATAATATCGCTTTTAGTAATGTTGTAAAAATCCAAGTACTGGAGGCAACAATTTAGTGACAGTGCCATTTTTATTGATTAGGATAGAATAACTGGGAGCTTTATAGAAAACCTTAAAAAATATGCTGCTGTTTTCATATACAATACTTTTTTACATACTGTATAAGAAACCCGAAAAATAAAAAATTATAATCTTTTATTCTATACAGTATGTATTTATTCTACAGTATACAGTACATTGTTGACACAATGACAAAATGAAACAATTTAAAAGAATCAACATTGTTTCTATTTATTTGGAGTACATTAAAAACATGTATTTATACAGTACAGTCACTTTTGAACATTGTTCTAAAAGGTGACACAATGAAACAATTTGAAAGAATCAACATTTTTTCTATTTATTTGGAGTACAGTAAAAACTGTATAAATACATGTTTTTACTGTACTCCAAATAAATAAAAAAAATGTTGATTCTTTTATTTTGTTTCATTGTGTCACCTTTTAGAACAATGTTCAAAAGTGACTGTATACAGTAAATACATGTCACTTTTGAACATTGTTATAAAAGGTGACACAATGAAACAATTTAAAAGAATCAACATTTTTTCTATTTATTTGGAGTACAGTAAAAACATGTATTTATGCAGTCACTTTTGAACATTGTTATAAGTACAGGAGGTAAAAACATTTTACAGTAAAAAAGTTTTTGAACAGACGAACAATCACGCAGCAAATTCGATCCCCACCAGTCTGTCCTTCCAGGGACGAGCCTTTTTGTTCCTCAAAATGCCATTTATGGAGTCTCACGATTCTCATTAAGGGGGCCTATGCAGAGAGCTACGAGAAGCCCTATCTCGCCAGTTTTTTTACCAAATATGCCTACAGCAATTCAGTAAATGGCGAAAAACTGTCGAGATGAGCAAATTCCGCCAGTTTTTGTTTGTGGAAAGAAAAACTCGCCGAGCGGGTGGCGAGTAGCAATATCTCACCAGTTTTAAAACCCGCCGTATTCTAGTAGCCCCGATCAGCATCTCGGCGCTGATCGCGGCTATAAAATGGAGAGATTTTCTCCAAATCGCTCCGTCAACAAAAGTTGGCAAGAAACTGGAGCTGAGCAGCGATAGGGGACATAGAAAAAAAATCTGGCCCTTTTCCTGCCTCGGATTTATGCAGGGGGGGCTCCAGATCTGATACCCAGGAATATCAGCACCGAAGCCCCCCCCCCCCCATGCATCCGAAGCAGGAATAATGCATTAACAGCCCCATTCATTACCTTAGCGGCCAACCGTTAAGGTAATGAAGGGGTTAACCATCCATTACCATGCTTTCTGTGGGGAGCGGCAGTGGATTAAGGGGGTATTTGGAATTTGGGGGGGTGTTTATGGTTTCCGGGGGTGTTGCAGGTCAACTTTACCCCTTCATTACCATAGTGGTTAACACAGCAACGGTCATGAAGGGGTTAAGCCCGCAAGCGACCAACCCGCAACCCATAAACAATCACTGTGGGGGTGATTACACACTACACCCATCCCCGTTAACCACAATATATAAATATATATATATATATATATATATATATATATATATATATATATTTTGTGAGAAAAAGAGATGACCCCGTATCCATAAGACAAGTTAAGGCAACTAAAAAACCGACAAGGTAAATCTAGATACAGTATAATAATCTGTCGGTGGTGCTATAAGGGCATATAATATTGCAAGAGAGAAAAAGAGCACAAAATAAAGCACTCTAGTTTGCCTGGCAGTACAAATACACAAAATTTTATTAAAGGTTGTCACAGAACATACATTTAAAATACAAAGCACAGAAAGTTTTAAAATAAGGCATGGATCCCCTATATAGCAAAACTTGTTATATCCTCTAACCAGAGAGTCCCATAATGGACAATACAAAAGTCTGAATAAGCAGAATGAATGCTCTGAAGTACCTGACAGGGTGGAAGTAGTACAGCTAACTGCAGATATAGAATGGTGGCTAAGTAACGGGGTAAATACAAAGACAACAATACACTTCTATCTCCCTTGAATCTGGGATAAATACAGAGTAATGCAACGTTAGTAAGACTCAATGTAGAACACACATGTTGTAGTCAAAGAAGCACACCATAATCTGCAGCAGCAAAATAAAAAATACATCACCTCATTACCATAGTGGTTAACACAGCAACGGTCATGAAGGGGTTAAGCCCGCAAGCGACCCACCCGCAACCCATAAACAATCACTGTGGGGGCGATTACACACTACACCCATCCCCGTTAACCACAATATATATATATACCATAATACTGAGTTAAGTTATGGTGAGTAAAAAAAGTGACAAAAACCCTCCACCGTAAAGCAAATATGCAAATATAACTGTATGCTCATCTGCATGTCTTAGGCAGGTCTGCAACCCCGCCTATCCCCATTATCACCCAGCATACAGCACTTCCACTGCAGCAAGGGATTCTGGGAAATGACATTCAAATGAGCACACAGTGTCACTTTTTGCCTCAATAACCATTTTTAACATGGTCCCCTATAGGCTTAAGCTTGCTGCATGGTCACAGCTTTGAGCACAGCCAGGGTTAAGGTGCATACCCAGAAAACTGTCTGTGGGTGGTTTTCTGGGTATGCACCTTAACCCTGGCTGTGCTCAAAGCTGTGACCATGCAGCAAGCTTAAGCCTATAGGGAACCATGTTAAAAATGGTTATTGAGGCAAAAAGTGACACTGTGTGCTCATTTGCATGTCATTTCCCAGAATCCCTTGCTGCAGTGAAAGTGCTGTAAGCTGGGTGATAATGGGGAAAGGCGGGGTTGCAGACCTGCCTAAGACATGCAGATGAGCATACAGTTATATTTGTATATATATATATATATTCACATATATATATATATATATATATATATATATATATATATATATATATATATATTATTTTACATATATCTTTATAAATGTATGTAAAATATAAGTATGATTAAGCAACCTACAAAGAAATGAGAAAGGATATGCATGTAGCTATTTAAAACATCCGATCTGCAATTGACAACATCACTGCCAATTTACAAACAAAGCCAAATGAAAATAAAAACACATCTCATAAGAGAATAAAGCAAGCACCTATCCAAAGCAGTGAAGAGTAAATTGGTACAAAACATAACTATTGAACTATATGTACATGAAGCAAATAATATTTACATCATGTACACATTTGAAATCAATGCTCCAAAACAAATACACGCTTGAAAGTAAGCATTCAATATAAACAAAGCAAGTCGACAATAATAAATTAACACACAATTAATGCCATCCGAAATACATTACAAGCAAATGTAAACAAAAATCCCTATTGAAGAATGCTAGACAAACACAAAACCAGTGCAAAAAAAAAATTATTCCTAAGTAACACGATCATAAACAATCTAAATGTACCAAATAAGCCACATTAAACAATTAAGGCAGGGTCCCAACATATACACATGCAATCATCTGAAATTAAAGAAGTAATTCTACATTACACTGCACACACAAAATAGTAAGCAAACAGGGAAAAGACTTGTAGAAGACATGAAAAAATGCAATAACCATTTGCAAAACAACCCTTTAATAAACATGTATGTATATAGCTCAAGAGGGATATATATACATACTGCTGCGGCAGCTTTTATTCTTACTAATCACCGGCTTGTACCTGGCATGTTCCTGGAATGCCACACTGTTCACCCGGAGCATGCCGGGCTCCTTTTGCCTTCCCAGCCAGGCGCATGCCCGGCTGACGTGCGGTTGATGTGTTAATTGATAATGGTTCAGGATTTACTAGGCTGCAATGCTTCACGTGTCCGCCAGATGGAATAAATTCATGAATTGTAATGCAGTATATATATGTATATGTGTATATATATATATATATATATATATATATATATATATATATATATATATATATATATATATACTGTATAACAACAACCCCTATAACCCCTAACATACAGTACTGTACACATACAGTACTGTATATGCACATCAATGATACTGTAGGCCGGCGGGGGCGAGATGTGTCTGCAGCAGAGAGAGAACCGCTGCTCTCTCTGCGCAAACATCGGCACATTAAAAATTATTTAAAATACATTTTTATTGGGGGCGTGCCGATGACGTCATCCAGGGCAGACAGGTAGAGGGAGAGCTCTGGAGACCCCTCTGTATAATCATTGAATGTAAGCCACTTCACCCGATCGAAAAAAAAACAAAAAGCATACAATCTCTCCCTAAAACCACAGGGATGTCGAACAGGGGGAAAAGTCACCAGTCCCAAGGGGTTGACAAGTACTTCACCCCCGCTAAACAATCCGCTGAGGCGGGAGGCAGGCGGCAAGATGGCGCCCAGGCATCAGGTGCACGAGGCACACAAGGCCTCATTAGCCCGGCAAGCCCCGCTGAGACTCCCCCCTCTCCAGACGGGAGAATAACGAAGGAATTCCTTGAGGAGCTCCATGCTAAGCTCCAAAGATCACTGGAGACAAATATCAAAGAAGCGGTGGCCGAAATAAAACATGATATTCAGGGCCTACAGGAGCGCACCACAACCCTGGAAGCCAGGCTGGATGAGGCCCTTCATCACCAATCTGAGGCCGACGACGAGATAATTCGCCTGGGCCAGGAGATCCACTTCCTCCGTGACGGTCTGGAAGACCAGGAGAACCGGGACCGCAGGCAGAACCTGCGGATCCGCGGTATCCCTGAGGCGACACTGCCCTCCCAGCTCAGGGCTTATCTTGTGGACTTCTTCCTCACTATCTCCCCTGACCTCGACCCCCGGGACCTCGAAATAGACAGGGCACACAGTGCGCTTGGCCCGCGGTCCGAAGACCCAAACCGCAGGCGGGATGTGATCGTGCGCCTCCACAGCTACTCCACTAAGGATAAACTGATTGGAGCCTGCAGGGATAAGGACACGATCACGTTCCAAAATGAGCCCCTACAGGTCTATAATGATCTTTCTAAGCTCACCGTGGACCGACGGAAGGCGATGCGCCCCCTAACACTACTCCTTCGGGAAAAGGGAATTAAATACAAATGGGGCTTCCCTTTTAAACTGATCATCTCCCACAAGGGAAAATTCCTCGCCATCAGACAGCCCGAGGAAATGGAGCCTCTGGCTAAGACCCTGGGCCTCCCTGCGGAACCCTTCCAACATGCTCACCAGTTTGGCAACAGACCCCGGGAACGAGAGGACCACCCAGTCAGAGCATCCGAAAGAATCGCGGAGCAGAGGCAGTCCAGGGAAAGATGAAGGGTGCTCCCTGCACAGAGGGAGGCCCTCCCGGGAGAACTCCATCTTCTTCCCTAACACCACTCAAAATGGCGCCTGGAGGGACCCCTCCGCACGCCTCTGCAAAAGAAGTGCCAAGCGTGGCTAAACCACTGACCTTACAACAGTGACTCCCATCAGCATCCAGGGACGCGACCGGCTCCATTCCCGCTGGCACTTCGAAGGATCCATCCGCTGCATCGCAGGAGATTGAAGGGATGAGCCCACCTCGTGCGCACCGGATTTCTTCAAGATGGCGCCCGAGGAGTCTTCATTCTGCTGCGGAGCACCACGAGGTATCCTGATCGAGATCGAGACGAAGTAGACGTCATCACCGCGCGCGGTCTCCGGCCATCGGATACCACTCCCCGCATCACGTGGCTCCGGCTAATGGATCCCGACCAGAGCCCGGCAAATGGATCCCCGCAACAGCCCGGCCCCCGGATGGTGTGCTGGTACCCCCCCCCTCGGCCGAGGGGGGCTTGCGAGGTCTCGCTAACGCTCCAACCCCCGACGGTCCCGCAGGATCGTTCGCTCCCCCCCCTCTACGGAGGGGCTGACGGCACAGGATATCCCGGTCGCTTCCAGTGGAGAGGCGCCCACAGAGGGTCTGTAGCACTGTTCCCCCCATGTACTTCCCGGTTGACCTATTCCCCTTTGTCCCAAGTTTGGCAGTAGAACTCCGCTGTCCCAGCGTTCATGTCCCCCGAGCCAGAAGGGCCCACACAGAGCTCAAAGGGCATCCCCCTATTCCCCCCTCACTACTCCCCCCCCGAGCCCCCCCCCGACCACCCCCCCTTTCTCCCCTGCCCCTCACCCACCCCCTCCCCTACTACCAATACCCCCATCCCTTCCCTCTTGCCCAATATCTTCCTCCCCTCCCCCCTCGTCCTCTCTCCCCCCTAACACACTACCCCCCTTTCCTACTCTTCCCCCCTCCCCTCTCTCCCATCCCCCTCCCCCCTACCCCCCCCTCCCTACACTTATCCCACCTTTCCCCCCCTCCCCCCTAGCCTTCTTCTCAACCCCCCCCATCCCACCCGCCCCCCAAGAGAGGGTTCACGTACCCCAGCTGCAGCCTACATTTGCAGGTGAATAATGACATGAAAATAACATTTCCCTGATATGACACAAAAGACTGCACTAACTCCGTAACTACCTGGTGTCTACATCACTGAATGTTCCATCTGCACAATGCTTTGGGTTCAACGATTTAGTTGGTTTCCCCCCTCCCCCCCCACCTCCTCACTCTATCCCCACCTCCGTACCCCCCCTTCCCATCTACCCCCAACCCCTCCCCCCCCTCCCTTCCACCCCCAACCCCCCCAACACCCCCTCCTGTCCCCCGCCCACCCCCCTCCCTGCTCCCCGACCCAGGAACATCTACGCCCATCCTCCCCCCCCCTTCCCTCCCTGCCGCCCCCCCTCACCCTCATCCTAATACCCCCCCTCCTCTCCTCCTCCCCATTTCCCTCCCCCCCTGCCCTTCCACCCCCTCCCTCCAACATCCTCTCCTCTTCCACATCTGCCCCACTTCCCCCCCTGCCCTCCCCCCTTCGTCCCCCTCCAGCTGGTCCGTACGCCTCTGCCTTAGCTCTGCTATATCTCTGCAGGAATATAGGTTTTGACTGCTGCTTCTCTCAAGTTAGCCACAGGAGGCCGTACTGTCCCTATATTACCGTAAATATTGGTCACCTACCTAACTGTGTGGAAAATGTATACACTGTTTATGGTTCAATGTCCAGTGATACCCTCTCCCCCCTCCCCCCTCCCCCTCTCCCCCCCCCCTCCCCCTCCCCTCCCCCATTACCCCAGGCCCCCCCTCCACCCCCTTCCTCTCCCACCCCTCCCCCCGACCCGCCCCCCCAATCATGCAAATCCATGCCACCGCTGGTAAAAGGTTCCCCACAGGTTAAAGTGTTATAACCTAAGATGTAGTCGCTCAAAATCGAGCCTCCGTGATCGGGGCCGACCGCCTAAATGCTACACCAACAGAGGGGCCCAGCGAACTATGAAAGGGCAAGCCTCACGACCCCTTAGCCATTAAGGGTAACAAAATATCCTCTGAAAATCAAGCGGTTCACTCCTAGTGTCCACCCCCATACTCCCGCCCCCCCTCCCTCTCCCCCTCCTCCCTCTCCTCCCTCTCCTCGCCCCATTACCCCCCCCTTCCCTACCCCTGCCCTCCCCCATACCCCTCTCGTTTCCTTCTTGGCTGGACCACTTACCCCCACGTCAGTTCGGCCAAATATGCTCACGAAGATTGGCCTGACAGGCGCTGTACCCAGGTTTACCACAAGAGGTTGCACAACACTTGTGCTACGGCAAATGTTTGTTGTCTAAACTGCTAAATGTAAATTATGTACAATGCTTAAGGTTTAATGTATAAGCCTGCACCCCCCCCCCCACCCCCTATCCCTTCCCCCCCCAATTACCCCCCACCACCCCCCCTTACCCCCACCCACCCCCACCCCGGCTCCCCTGAGCATGAACATATAGGATGTTGCAGGTAACCTATGTAGATTGCGGATAAGACTTCTGATGACCCGAATAAGCCTCAAGCCCCCTTCTCCCCCCTCCCCCCCTCCCCCCCACCCTTTCCCACTCCACAACTAACTCCCTACCCCCCCCTGTCTCCGCATTACCCACCCCTCCCTATCCCTGCCCCTCCCATACCCCCCCGTTCCAAATCGAGCAGGGATCCTTCTCGTATACTCCCCCCCCCCACACTCGCTACTAAACACATTATACAGAAAACATTGCCACACAATAGGTTACACCAATTGGGAGCCCACAGCGATGACCCCTCCCTCACCTCCTCTCCCCCCCTGGCCTCCCTCCCCTCTCAACCACCCCCCCTCCACCTACCCCTCCCCACCCCCCTCCCTACACCCTCCCCTTTCCACCCCCCCACCCCACCATCCCCTCTCTATCCTCCCCTCTCAGCCCTCCCCTTTCCACCCTCCCCCTCTGCCCTCCCCCCTCTCTATCCTCCCTCCTCTCCCTTCCACCCCTCCCTGCCCCCCCTTTTTTCCTAACCTTCCCCCCCTCCCTACCTCCCCCTCCCCTCCATGCACTCCCCTCGCTACCCCCCCCCTCCTCCTTGCCCCCCTCCCCCTTCGTCCCCCTGGGCAACCACCCCCACAGCTGCTACTATCATCCCCAACCCTCCACAACCCGATCCAACTCTCCCTCCCTCGCCCAATCCTGCCCACACACTGATAGATAGAGCGAAGGCCCAGCTGGCCTGTCATCTCACCCACTAGGCCACCCCAGTGTTGGTAATACCGATTGAAGTCACAGAACCTTCAGGGTATCCACCCGGCCCGCCTTCGCTGGAGAGCGTTCTCGGACCCGCCCCCAAGGGTCTTACACCCCACTAACCAGTTCTTTACCTAAGACCGGTCCAACACTTTTAGACCCCACTAGGGTCAATTTTCCTTTCTTTTTTCAGCCGCTGTCACTGTCCCAGCGGCCCCCCTCCCAACCCCCCCTCCTCTGCCCATTTTGGCTAAACCCCCTAGCACTACCCCAGTGACAACACACGCGGTCTCAGCTGAGAGGTAACAATGTCTCATCAAAAAGCACTAAAATTGTCTCCCTAAACGTGAAGGGTCTCCACAATAATAGAAAGCGACGCCTGGCTCTCCAGGAGATAAAGAAAACAGGGGGAGACATTGTTTTCCTCCAGGAGACGCACTTCACGTCTCAAGAACCGCCTAAAATATTTCAGCACGCGTTCCCAATGAGCTATTTCTCATCATTTAGCAGCAAACGCAGAGGGGTTGCCATTCTGTTCCGTCAGGGCTCTCCATTTAATTTAACAAAAATTCAAGCAGATCCAGAGGGGAGATTTATTGTAGTCTATGGCTCACTATCCGGCACGACAATCGCCCTTATTAACCTATACGCCCCAAACGAGAACCAGACAGAATTTCTTAAAAAGGTTCTAGAAGAAATTGACCCACAATACCTATCCTCAATACTCATTGCAGGGGATCTAAATATGGCTCTCAACCCAAAAGAAGACAAATCGAGCCAACCAGGACGACAACACTCCACTCAGTCACAAAGACTGGGGGGAAAATTTAAGGACATTATTGGGGACTTTTCTCTGGTAGACATTTGGAGAACACAACATCAGGGGCAAAGAGATTATACCTTTTACTCGGCGCCTCACCAGTCTTGCTCCCACATTGACTACTTTCTCGCTTCCAAGGACGTCCTAGAGGCCACCACAGACTCAGATATCGGCCCAATTACGTGGTCAGACCACGCTCCTATCCATCCCCTTTGGGAAAACTATCTCATACTGCTTGAAACCAAATGATTCCTTACTGAACCACTCCGGGACAGTGATGGAACTCAAAAAATCCCTTAAGGAATACTTTAGAATAAACAAAGGCTCCGTAGCCTCTTCAGCAAGCCTGTGGGAAGCCCATAAGGCGACAATCCGAGGAAATCTTATCTCGATTGCCTCCCACCGGAAGAAAACTAAACTCAAATTAACTAAAGAGCTTACAGACAAAATAATCGACTTAGAGCAGCAGCATAAAAATAACCCCTCCCGGAGAATTTATAAACAATTGACAACTGCTCTAAACGATTTAGGAATCATCCAATTAGAAGGCATAGAAAAAGCTCTTAGATGGACGGGTCAGAGGTACTATGATAAAGGGAACAAGGCCGATAGACTTCTTGCTAGCAAGTTACGAAGAATACATAAAAGATCGCAAATCACGGCGATCAGGAATAATTCAGGTGAACTCCAATATAACGGAAAAAAAATAGCAGAGGAATTCACCAAATTCTACACCAAATTATATAACCTAAGGACCCACTCTGCTACTTCTAGAGCGATGGATACGGCATTAGCCGCCGATTACTTATCCGATTGCAACCTTCCATCATTAACAGAGGAAGAAAATACTTATCTAAATGCGAAAATTACGCTAGACGAATTAGAAACGGCCGTTAGAGCCTCAAAGATCTCCAAGGCGCCGGGCCCTGATGGCTTCACAAATGCATACTACAAGAAATTCTTCCCCATCCTGTCCAAACATCTATTAAGTTTGTTCAACTCATTTCTAGAAGGGAGTCCTATCCCGTCCACAATGTCGTCCGCAAATCTGGCAATAATACTTAAATACGGGAAGGACCCCACCCAATGTGGCAGTTATAGACCAATTTCATTGTCTAACAACGACCTTAAACTATATAGTAAAATTTTGGCGAACAGACTTAATCCCATCCTCCCGAGATTAATACACAAGGACCAGGTCGGGTTTGTCCTGGGCCGTCAGGCCTCAGACAATACACGTAAAAAAATTAATTTAGTAGACCATGCCCACCTTTCAGGCTCGAAGGTAATGTTATTAAGCCTAGACGCAGAGAAGGCGTTTGACAGGATTGACTGGCTATTTCTAAACCAGACACTGATTAAATTTGGCTTCAGAGACTCGTTCTTAAAGGGTGTTCAAGCACTTTATCAGAATCCCTCTGCCTCGGTACGCCTCTCAGGCGGAGGCTCTGAACGATTCCAAATCCAGAATGGTACCCGACAAGGATGCCCCCTATCTCCCCTTCTCTTCGCCCTCACGATTGAACCACTGGCGTCTAAAATAAGACGGAACCCGAACATCCAGGGAATCCCGATCGATAAAGCACAATACAAAATTTCCCTATTCGCTGATGACATCATTCTTACTCTGACTAAACCTCTAACTTCCCTCCCTAACCTCCAGAGGGAAATGTCGGAGTTTGGTAGAGTATCAGGATATAAGATAAACAGCGACAAATCAGAGGCTCTAAATCTTAGTCTCCCAGATCCGGAAGTCAATCTCCTCAAAACCAATTTTAGCTACAGATGGTGCCCTTCATACATTAAATATCTGGGAATTAATGTGTCAAGGCACTATCGGGATTTATACCGGGATAACTACCCTCGGTTATGGGACAAGATCAAAAAGGATCTAGATCAGTGGGAAGGTTACCAGATATCGTGGTTCGGTCGCATGATTTCCACTAAGATGAATATACTCCCAAGAATGTTAAACCTCTTTCAAACACTCCCGACCCACGTTCCGGGCGCTGATCTAAAACACATGCAAAACAGAATATTCCACTTTATTTGGCAGGGCAAAAGACCCCGAGTCGCCAGATCGGTCTTGAAGGCAGCAAGATCTAGGGGAGGACTGGGGGTACCAGACTTACACAGATATTACTTAGCTGCACAGCTCAAGCAGGTAGTAATGTGGAATTCGGACCCGACCCGTTGTAGTTGGGTGGAGATAGAGACTCAATGTGCCAAAATGCCTTCTCTGCAAGCCTGCCTCTGGAGCCTGGACAGAGGAGAGGGGCATACACACAATCTTAAACTACAGGCCTCTCGTTTCACATGGGACGTCTGGTTACGATGTAAATACAAATATGGCCTTACTACCAAAAGTTCCCAATTGACCCCCATCTTTAACAATCCGAAGTTCCCCCTGGGATGTGAATCTAAACTGTTCGATCAATACAGCACAAGGGGTATAGAGGCGATTGCGGATCTTCTGAGCCTAGGGAGGCTTCTGAGTTTCCAAGAAATAAGGACCAAATATAAAATTAGAGAATTGGACACATTCAAATACCTTCAAATCAGAAACTTTATTAGGACAACATGCCCTCTCCCAGAATACCCCACTCTCACGTCGTTTGAACTTCTTTGCGAGACAAAGACCCACCAGAAAGGTCTAATCTCAGACATATACGGGGCTCTAGAGCGCTACTCGATCCCCAAAGAGCATGATTATATGCTCAAATGGGCAGCTGACCTGAATACAAATATAGACAGAGAGACTTGGGAAGAAATCTGGGAGACAGCCTCGGAGACCTCCCTATGTACTACAATAAAGGAAAACATTTATAAAATTATGTTTGGCTGGTATCTTACCCCAGCACGATTAAACCAGATCTACCCTCTGGCATCAGATCAATGTTGGAGAGGCTGTGGTCATAGAGGGGACATGGTCCACATCTGGTGGACCTGTCCAGAAATTGTGAAGTACTGGGCCAAGGTCCAAATTTTGATAAAAGAGGTCACCGACCTGGAAGTGCCTATTGATCCACTGACCTACAGTACCTGCTGGCTGCACCATTGAAGGACATGGTCCGGCCAGTCAGGAAATTAATATCCTTCATTCTTACCGCGGCTCGATGCTGTATTGCAGCCTCCTGGAGGAAAACAACTACGCCGGCACTGGGAACGATCAGAAAAAGAGTCGACGAGGTGATGGTCATGCAAAAGGCTCACCGCCATCGTTAGACAAAAACTCCCTGCCTACGAGGACATCTGGGAACCATGGATCGCCAGCAATAGGGCCAGACAACCAATTCCAGCGCATCAGAGACCGACCCCCCCACCATAGGTGCTCTAATATTACCCTTAAGTCCATACCCCCAACAGTCAGATGGGTCTCCCACCCCCCCCTCCCTACCCCTCCCCCCCTCTCTATCCCCCCCCTCACCCTCCCAGTCCCCCTCCCCTCTGCCTTACCTCTCTGAAGGCACTCCCCCCTCTTCTACTGACAACTGCGGTTGTCTACCTGTTTTCCCCCCCCAAAAAAAGTTGTGGATTTGAAAATGTTAGGCTTTATCGCATGATGTCACTGCATGTCTACCTAAATGCCTAATAAAATTGTTTGAAAAAAAAAATACATTTTATTCATAGTGTAGATGTGCAGGGGGTCTCCGGAGCTGAACCGCGTTGGTTTCAGATCCGGGGACCCCCTGCTCCCCGAGATACAGCCCCCTTTATGAGGTGCCAGTATCTCCTATGAATGGAAATGTCCCGCGTCACGTGATCGGGCTATCTCAATGCATAGGAGATACTGGCACCTCATAACGGGGCCTGTATCTCGGGAAGCAGGGGTCCCCAGACATAAAACCAATGCGGGTCATCTCCAGAGACCCCCTGCACATCTACAATAGCAATCCTATTGATATGTACTGCACCGACACACTTTATTCGAGCAAATACCCAGTATGTACCTGGCAGATACCTGGAATGCGCCGCTCCTCACCTATGACAAGCTCAGTTGTGTTTGCCTTCCCAGCCTGGGTTCATGCCTGGCTGACGGGCGTCTGATCTGTTAAATGATAATGATTAGGATTTAATAGGCTGCAATGCTTCGCGTGTCTACCAGATGGCATAAATTCATGAATTGTAATGCAGTATATATATATATACTGTGCAGTATTGCAGCCAGCGGGAATAAAATGCTTCAATCCCTGCCTGGAAAATACCTCAATGCACTCGGGCAGAAAACAGTCACAAACCTCAATACACCCGGGTATACCCGAATTCGTGGGACTAGCCGAGCTCGAATAAAGTGTGTCGCCAGTGTACACATTTTTTTTTTTCCGCCGAGATTTGTGCAGAGAGAGGCGGATCTCGCTCTCTGCTGACAGATCTCGCCAGCGGAGCCATTCTCGCCAGGGCTCGCCATCTCTCGGCCGGATACCTCTCACAGATATGCGCACCTTCCTGCATACTGCGAGGGTAATCCGCCAAAAACATGGAGAGTTTTAAGTCTGGCGAATGGCCATTCTCGCAGCTCTCTGCGCCCCTAAATGATCATTAATTGTAAAATAGCGCCGCAATTCCTCCACAATATTTCTCCTTAAATTTTCAGGAAGAGCCTTTTTGGCTTGACTCCCTTCATAATTCACATTGTGGGTCCACCTGAAGTACACCTCTTAACTTATGTGGTGTTTGAAGATGTACATGGCATATCTCTGGGCGATACCAGCACTTGCAACCCTATATTTCTCCCAGATTTGCTGGGGCAGGTCGTGCAAGCTGATGTCGGGCACCGTTTCAATGCAAGCGTGTGTGGGTGTGATTCTGGGAACGGGAGTGTTTGTGGCAGCGGGAGAGGGTAGGTGGTCTGGGAAGATGCTGTCAAAGTGAGAATATGATGTAAGGAGGGGGGTCTGACATAACAGCACTGGGATCTAAGCAACCATTTTAAGTCAGCATCCATCTTAGGTTTTGTCTGAATGAAAGGGAATGAGAATGGACATTTTGAAAGAGATTTTTTGCTTCCAATTTTTAAGTGATAATAAGCTACACCGCTAACTAAAAAACCTTGAAGAGAAGACCAAAGTGCCAATGTTATGAAAATAAGAGACAGATAACACACTGTCTCGCATTCCGAGGGAGGTGCCCATGATGTCCGTATGTAGAGAAAAGGTCAACGGCTTTTATAAGGAATATTAGCTGAGTCATTTCATTTTTAAAATGAATCTCATCGTAATGCTTTTAACTCAATGTGTTCATGTTCATATTTTGTTTATCTTATATGCTTACGTAGTGACGCACACGCAACCTCGTATAGGGGGCGTGGGCTTAGTATTTTGTGTATAAATAAGGCCTGTATGCCACCATGTCGTTGGGGGAGTTTTTTTTTAAACTCCCTTCTGCGTGTGCACCGTACACTGCAATAAACTTATTTGTTATTCTGCAAAATAATCCTCAGATGACTCTTATTTATTCACGCTTTTCACAGATGGCGCTCCGAATAGGAACCCAAATATACCGGAAGCTGAGCACCTGAAAAAAACACTCCTCGGTCACTCAAATCTGAGCGCTCATAAGAATCAAGGTAAAAGGCACCTTTTTGAGGAAAGCCTGAGTTTAAAAAGTTGTTTTGAGTGGTGTGTAGAGAGATGTATTTTGAAGGCTGTCTCAATCTGGGTTGATGGGTTTACCTCGCAATTTCAAATAAGTTTATTTGTCTGTTCCTGTATCCATTTTAAAGTGTTATAGTTATTTAAGTTTTATTGGGACTAAGGTGAGAGTTCCGTTAAAAGTTTAGGTGTTTTGGTGATGAAGGTGAGTATTGTTTTCAGACCGTCCTGGGTTGTGATAAATATTTTTTATTATCTGAGCAGGAAGGGTCCCTGATTGTACATTTGTTCTGTCTTGTCTCTAGCATACCAAGTGAGTTTATTTATGGATATCTGTTTAGAAGGTCTTATCTGTATCCATGTTATAAAGGTATAAGGTTTATCAGGACTGGGTTGGACCCGCTAAAGTAATTCAAGTGTTTTCTTGGGTATGGTTATGGTGAAAAAATATGATTGGGGAACAGTCTCGTGACAGGTCCTTATTTGCATATTTCAGAACAATAACATGCCAAAAGAGTTGTACGCAATCAGCTTGCGCTGATTATTGTTTCAGGAGTATTGTACAGGTCAATTAAATGTGATTACTGTAGCAGGAGAATAATGGGAAACCAAAGTTCTCAAAATTTGCCGTTAGAGGTTGTGTGTCTGCAGACAAAAATAAAAAAGAATGGATACAGAGAACAAGAAGAGACAATATAAATATGTTTTGTTGGCCAATGAACATACACATGCAAGTTCAAATGAAAAAACACATGCAAGTCCCAGTGAAAAACACGCCACCCAAATGAAAAAAGTATGTTTGCAATAAATTACTATGGAAGGAAGCGTGAACCTATGGGCAGCCGCACCGGTTTTCTTATTCGTAAGAATGCGAATGCAAGGGCTCATAGTGGAACCTTCTAACTTTCAGTAATCCTTGTGTGTCTGTGGTAGTATAAATCTTTGGATTTTATGAGGTTTTTGTGGCTAAAGTTAGGCATGGCAGGCCCGGCTGACTGAAAGCCGCAGAAATCAGGTGTAAACGTATCAGCTTTTCCTTCCATTTCCGCACAAGCAATAAGTGGTTATAAATCATTTCCTGATATAAACTCAAGTTTCGGTGCCGGCAAGTAAAATTGTTGCGCCCTTAATGGAGAGTTGCTAGATGGATTTGATACCCTAATGAATTTTTCCTGAATGATTACCTGTGTGAAATATAAACCATGCTAAGTATCACCTGTGTACACAAATCACCATCCAAAAACTTGCAAGTACGTACAAAAACATGAATATTATTTGCTCACAATGAAGTCTGCAAGAAAGAGAATCAGAATCGCAGCAGCACAGATTGTGCCCCCACCTTTTTTTCCAGCGCGAGGAATGTGCCAAGATAACAAAGTAAACTCAAGCATCAGAGTAGTTTTAAAGTCAGGTTATTTATGAGAATAAAGAAAGAGAAGGGAATTTTTATTAATATAGTTGCAGGATGAAATTGTTTGGGAATAGGGGAAATTTTTTTTCTTTTATTTGTTCGTTATTTTTGTGATGTTGTTTGGCTGCGTGTGAGAGGAGTTTTTGTATTGTGTGTTCTGTATTGTGTGTAACCAGTAAAAACACATTTCAATTTTATTTCTATAGGATTAAGATATGTTTGGGAATATTTTGTGTTTAAAAATGCGGGTAAAAGCTCACAAGCATTGTTTGAATTATATATTGTATTGTATGTTTTTATGTATATAACGCCGTTAATATGCATTGCGCTTCACAGGAGTGGTGCACGTCGTAATCATATAGGTAGCAAATGGTAAAGGTAAGAGGTCATGAAATAAGTGATCCAGACATAAAAGTAACATTAAGGAAGAGAAGTCCCTGCACTGAGGAGCTTACAATCTAATTGGTAGGTAGGGAGAGCGTACAGAGACAGTAGGATTTGATTAGAAGCCAGGAGTGGAATTTCAGGAGGGGAAACGCAGAATCAGAGTTTAAAGAGTAGAGTGATTCTGGCAGAAGCGTTTAGGATAGATTGTAGGGAAGACAGGTGAAAGTCAGGAAGGCGGGATAGCAGGGGATTACAGTAATCAAGATGGGAGAGAATGAGGGCCTGAATCAGAGTTTTAACAGTTGAGCAACAGAGGAACAGGTGTATATTTGTGATATTGTGGAGGAAAAAAGCGACTGGTTATAGAAATGTTTTGAATGAAAGAGGAGAATATGAGAGAGGAGTTGAGAGTGACCCCTAAGCAGCGTGCTTGGGGTACTGGATGGAAGATTCAAGAGTAATGTGGAAGGAGATAATAGGGTCAGGTTTGGGAGGAAGTATCAGGAACTCTGTTTTTGCCATATTAAGTTTAAGGCGAAGGAGGGCCTTCCAGGATGAGATAACAGAAGGACATTCAGAAACTTAGGTTTGTATGGCAGGTGTAAAGTCAGGGGTTGAAAAGTAAATATGTGTATCGTCAGCATAGAGGTGATATTTAAACCCAAGAGATGTTATTAGGTCACTTAGAGAGAGTGTGTACTGAGAAAAGAGAAGTGTGGTCCACAGTGGCAAATGCTTCAGAGAGAGGAGTAATATGAGAAGAGTGTAATGACCTCTGTGTTTGGCAACATATAGGTCATCAGTTGTTTTAGTGAGAATTGTCTCTGTGGAGGGAGCAGTGCAGATGTCAGATTGTAGAGGGTTAAAGAGAGAATGTTTGAAGGAGAAAATGGAGCAAGCAAGAGAATATAAGACAAGTTCAGTAGTTAGAAAGACAGGTAGGGTCAAGCTTGCTATTTTTGACTCATGATATCGCTATTACATGTTTGAAGGAGAATGGAAAGGTAGCAGAGTAGAGAGAGAAGAGAAAATCAACAGTGATGGTGACATTCTCTTTGATACAGTGGAAAAAGAGTTAAGGAAAGTAGGAAGAGAGTAGGAACCGAAGTAGGATAGAAGGAGGAAACAGAGGGAATGTTCTGGTATATGGATTCAACCTCTTTCTTAAAATAGTCAGCAAAGTCCTGAGGTGAGATGAAGGAAGTGTTAGTGTGGGTTAGACTTGTGAGTGCTGATTAATGGAGAGAAGTAGTTTTGTTTAGCTTGAGAAAGGGCAGAATTGAAACAGGATAGCATAAATTTGTAGTGAAGGAAGTCTGTGAAAATATGAAAGTTCAAACAGAAGGCATTAAAAAGAACTGAGTGGAGGGGGTTAGCATGAGCGTGTGGGAGCTATTTGTGTGTTAAGAAGTTATATAACCTCAGCATTATAAAATCCCGCTAGTTAATTTTTGAGAAGCCATAAAAAATGTAGTTCTTAGGGCTCTGGATAAAGCTCCATGTATTTAAACTTTAAGCAAAAGTTCCAATCCAATAATTATTATTTTTCAGGAAGAAGCCATGGTGTGCCGTTATCTTATCTATTCAGGGTCAATTGGCGAAACGCCCAGAAACAAGATGGCTTTTTGCCCGGGAACAAGTCTTATAAAAAAAAATTTTTTCTTTAGTCAAATGTGGAGTGTCCTTAATAATATAAAGCTGACCATGTGCTCTGCACTGTGCAAAGAGATTATATTGCAAGACATTAGTGTGAAGTCTTATACAAAATCATTTGTCTATTAACTGAATATGTGATGTATGTTATAACTTTTAACCATTTATTTTTCCAAAGGTGTCCGTAAGCAGTTGTTATTGTCAAAATTGCTGTGTAATCTAGAAGGGGTTTGCCAGGAAGTGGTGAATTGGGAGTCACCTCTCATTTGTGGGTTTGTCTTGTTCATAGGGTTAAATACAGGGGATACATAGTTGCAAAAGCAGTTACATAAGTGAACAGGGTATACATTATATACAAGGCATTTCAATTTTTTTGCAGAATAGTAACAGTGGATAGTATTGGGAGAACAGAGATTGGCCTGTAGTTTGAGACAGTGTTTTTTGTCCCCACTTTTGAAGATTGGGGAAAACTCTGGCAGTTTTCCAGGTCTTAGGGATATGGCCTGAAGACAGGATAGAATTAACTATGAAAGCAATTAGTTTGGCAAGGGATGAGGCCCCAAAGTTTTAGGAACTTAGATTGTATCAAAGTCAGGTTCACATTGGCTACTTAGTTTTAATTTGAGGAACATTAATAGGGAATACCTCTGTCTATATGCGGATGCTAAGACAGGAGTAAACACATTGATACAAGAATTTATTCCTAGGTATAAATTATCTCCCTATGAGACATGTATGGGATGACTTGTGACTATCAGCAGTAAAAAGGAACAAATTAAGGACCATGTTATTGGTAATTAAACAATAAGTCGCATGCAACTAATACATTGTTTGAGTCTCTCTGGGCAAAGTTGAAAGTGCACCTACTCGAGACGGGGTTAATAGTCAAATATGTCCTACGCAAGCATGCTCTTCATCCCAGGTGAAAAGGCCTATACTAACCACCAATACAGCAATTAAAGTGGCAGAGTTCTTTCCCTGGACCCAAAGTGCAGTGGAGCTCGTTCCAGCTCCACCAAGGACCAAGGTCGCCTAAAGCACAGCCGCATCAAGTTGACGTCTTGCTGAGTCAAAACTCTAGCCGTTAACCAACGAGGAAAATAAGACACCAGGCTAAGGCCCGGTTTTATCAGAACATTTCATTTGTTCAAAGACTCAATATTTTTATTTTTAGAGTGTGTTAAGTTAGACGTTTAAGATGTATGTACAATTGAGCCTTGATGGGAGGATTGGTTTCCTGGAAGCGTGGCTTGTGAAGGCTCTTGTATGTGTTTTGGCAGTACTCATCACAATCTGTATGTGTCATGTGCAGCAAGGCTTTGATCCAGAGGTGTGTTGCACCACCACCGAAAGGAGGGGGTCACCCAGGGGCATGTGTCAGCCACAAGGAAAGGATCATAGGTTGGCCATTTGACCATCGCGGACATCGTCTGTTCTGATATTCTGAGTGAATGATGTATGCAGTGCGTGCAGGGGTGATGATCAGGCATCGGCTTCCACAGATCAACCCCTTTCAATTCTCAGTAATAGAAAGTTGTGATGATACCAAAATAAATTCAAGTTACAGTTAAATAATGAATATGGGCGTAAAGTGCAGTCTATCAGCTTTAATGTGAGGGTATTCACATCCGAATTGGAGGAAGGGTTTAGGAATTACATCTCTTTAATATGTAGCCCCCTCTTTTTCAAGGGACCAAAAGTAATTGGACAATTGACTCAAAAGCTGTTTCATGGACAGGTGTGGGCTATTCCTTCGTTATTTCATCATCAATTAAGCAGGAAAAAGGTCTGAAGTTGATTCCAGGTGTGGCATTCGCATTTGGAAGCTGTTGCTCTGAACCCACAACATGCTGTCAAAGTAGCTCTCAATGCAAGTGAAACAGGGCATCCTTAGGCTGAAAAAGAAAGAAAATCCATCAGAGATAGCAATAACATTAGGAGTGGCCAAATCAACAGTTTGGTACATTCTGAGAAAAAAAGAACACACTGGTGAGCTCTGCAACACAAAAAGGCCTGGACGTCCACAGAATACAACAGTGCTGGATGATCATAGGATCCTTTACATGGTAAAGAAAAACCCATTCACAACATCCAGCCAAGTAAAGAACACTCTCCATGAGGTAGGCATATCATTATCCAAGTCTAACATATAGAGAAGACTTCACGAGAGCAAATACAGAGGGTTCACCACAAGGTGCAAACCATTCATAAGCCTCAAGATTTAGAAAGGCCAGATTAGACTTTGCCAAACAATATCTAAAAAAAACAGCCCAGTTCTGGAACAGCATTTTTTGGACAGATGAAACTAAGATCAACCTGTAACAGAATGATGGGAAGAAAAAAGTATGTAGAAGGCTTGGAACGGCTCATGATCCGAAGCATACCACATCATCTGAAAAGCACGGTGGAGGCAGTGTGATGGCATGCATGGCTTAAACTGGCAGTGGGTCACTAGTGTTTATTGATGATGTGACAGGAGACAGAAGCAGATGGATGAATTCTGAAGTATATAGGGATATATAGTCTGCTCAGATTCAGTCAAATTCAGCGAAGTTGATTGGACGGCGCTTCACTTTACAGATGGACAATGACCCAAAACATACTGTGAAAGCAACCCAGGAGTTTTTTAAGGCAAAGAAATTGAATATTCTGCAATGGCCGAGTTAATCAACTGATCTGAACCTGATTAAGCATGCATTTCACTTGCTGAAGACAAAATTAAGGCAGAAAGACCCACGAACAAACAACAACTGAAGACAGCTGCAGTAAAGGCCTGGAAAGCATCACAAAGGAGAATACCCAACGTTTGGTGATGTCCATGAATTCCAGACTTCAAGCAGTCATTGCCTGCAAAGGATTCTCAACAAAGTATTAAAAATGAACATTTTATTTATGATTGTGTTAATTTGTCCAATTACATTTGAGCCCCTGAAATAAGGGGACTTTGTATGTAAATGGTTGCAATTCCTAAACGTTTCATACAGTATTTTTGTTCAACATCTTGAATTAAAGCTGAAAGTCTGCACTTCTATTGCATCTCAATTGTTTAATTTCAAATCCATTGTGGTGGCGTACAGAGTAAAAATTATGAAAATTGTGTCAGTGTCCAATTATTTCCGGACCTAACTGTATATATATATATGACCGTAAAAGGTTATTGCATAATCTGTGAGCTGTTATTATTGGTTCCTGTTCGGGGTATCTCATATAATTGGGATCCTGTGCAGGTGGAGGCACTGCCACTTTATATATTTGTTAACCCAGGCTCCCAGTGGCGGAGGCTCAGCTCTCTGTGAGCCCACAGGTAACGCCAGCACCAGTAATCCCTTCATGCTCGAGGGGAAAAGGGATACATGTGCATCACCATTTTGGCCGAATATCGAACCCACTCATTTTTATTTCAATGTCGATGAATACCGATTTAAGATTAGGGTAATGTCACAGGAGCTTGTGCAGGGTAATAATAGAACACTAAAAATATCACTTGGTTGAATTGAAGGCGACTTAGATATAATAAATATAGTTTATTCCTTGAAAAAGGTGAACACACAAAATATACAAATAACACACAGAATATGAACACTTACTTGGACAATGAAGCAATCAGGATCTTGATTGGCAATTCATTCAGGCACCAGGTAACAAGTAGATGTAGTAACGAAGACACAAAGACACTGGGCATAGGGCTTACACTGGTTTATATGGGGTTTCAGCTCTATCCCTTAACATTGGGTGCCAGGCATTGGTTATCAATTACCTCCACCCAATTACCCATTGCCACCTCACGTGGGAGCAATGTAATACCTGCACACAGGGGTGGGCATTATTCTAATCAGGAGCTAATTTCCCTAGCCCCCCTCCCAAATGGCTGGAGTCACCTAGTTTGCCTTTTGGGGTCCCTTAACAGGAAAACCTTTGTATCGTGGTGTGAAACACAACACTTTACACAAGTACCCATATCCTGCTCTTCTTTGTCCTAGAACTCTAAATCCAGGGTGGTGAACCTTTCATACAGGGGTTTCCCTCAGACATCCCGATGCCCTGTGGTAATTAACATTCCTTCTGGGCCAGTGGTTTTCACGGGCTTAGAAATACCAGGGATGCAGAGTAACATTTTTAATATTAAACATATATTATAATAATCCGTTCTGTGGCTCTGAGCAGGCTGAAATTTGCCAGGTCCTCATGCCGGAGGACCCTTGCCTTAGTGGCCAAATATCAGCCTTCCACGACCCCCTGAACCGGAGATACAAAAAACAAGTTAAAATCCCCTATTAACTTTAATGCAGGATTCTCCGCTATGCTAAAAGAAATCACTGCATTTCACTCTTCCATTGAAATCAATGGTCTTCGCCGCTATAGGCTTTTAATGGAGCAACTCCGCCATTGAAGTCAATGGGAAAACCTAATTTTTCACATTTACCCATACTCCGTCTGGTTGATCAGAGAGGGCTGGAAATTGCCATGCAGTCATGCCGGAGAAGTGACTACATGCTACCCAAATCCCAGCCCTCTGGTACTCACAGAACCAGAGATATGGGTTTTCACTTTACACACTTTTGGACTTATCCATTTCAAAGCCACACAGCTTTCCTCCTTTGAAATGCATGGGCCGGTGCCGCCATAGGATTCAATGGGACCTCCGCTACCATTGAAGTCAATGGGACACACACACTTTTTCAGTTAACCCTACTCCATTCGGTTGAGGGGAGAGGGCTGGAAATTGCCATGCAGTCATGCCGGAGCAGTGACTACATCCTGGCCAAATCCCAGCCCTCTGGTCCCCACGGAACTGGAGCTATGGGTTTTCAGTTTACACTGTTTTAGACTTAGTGTTTGAAAGCCACGCGGCTTTATCTGCCATTGCGGACAATGGTGCGACCCTCATGACCGGAGCGACCCTTTCTCGTTGCCATTAACTGTCGGACCCGGTTGGGGTTGAGTGAGGGGGTTCCTAGGGGCCAGGGGCAATATGAATTTTATTTCTGGGTGCCCTAGAACAAACGTTCCTATTCCAATTGGAAGTGAACTTGACTGAGACCTGATCAAAGCTCTTTTTAGACATTGTTTCCGCTCTTGCGGTTTTGCGGTCTGGCTGGCTGCCAGCTCGTCTCCGGAGGTCGGCTTCAAGGAATCCCCATTGAAATGCATTACTCCATTCACTTTCAATGGGGAACCGCCGCTCCTCCTCTCGGGCGCCACCTGCAGGTCTTCTATGATATCGGGCCCAAACCACTGAAATTCCCATTGACTTGCATGGGGCTTCAATGGCGGCCTATGGACGAGCTGCAAAATGGAGCCTGAAAAGGCGGGAAAGGGGACAAAGGGCCATAAACCTGCAAATGCAATTAACCCTTTCCCTCCTGGCCTGATCCCAGTGTATGTGGTTGATGCATACACTGTACAGGTACAAACACCAATAATTGTACCCATATACATTTCTATCACATAGAACTCATTTTGCCCTGAAGCAGGGGAATAAAAATACATTAATTCCCTCTAAATGTGGGAATAGGATAACCTTTTGGTGGTGAAGCAGGGGAACCACCTTTTGGTGGTGAAGAAGGGGAACATATGTATTATAAGTACATTTCGAGTTAACCCCTCACTTCCCAGATGGTAGAAGGGGGTGCCTAATGGGGGCGACCCCTTTATTACTCGCTTGGCACCCCTCCCCCATCACAGGTAATAATGCTCATAATTTATTTTTTTACTGCGTGCGAAATTATCTCCACTTTAAAGGGGTATGATGTATCCATCCCAGTATGAAAAGGAAAATCTTTCTTTATCATGGATAGATGTACACAACAATGTACCCCCATTCTTTTGCACATTGCTGTTGTGCATTGATTGATGTTGAATGAAAGTACATGTTGCTTACTCCTTCTTCCATCAGAAAAGAAAACCCAGAAAGTGTCAAAGGGAGATTGTTAAAAAAAAAAACAGTTTGACTTGAGCACAACATGTTCTGCAAAATCCAAAACTTTACATGTTTTTTTGAAAATACATCATTCTAATACTGAGACTTCAGTGTCATCTAGTGGGAGCTTTTGGAAATTAAAGTGATAGTGACAAGGAAAGCAGGCCAAAGATGAAAACATTTAAAATTATGAAATTAGTTTTACATATTTTATGTACAAAGTATTGTTAAAAGTATTAAGTCCCTTTGTAGTACCAACATATACAGTATGAAGAAAAAAGACAAACAGAACTGTACTGTATGTAAACTGCAATGGATGAGAAGAGCACACACCTAATAATGTGCAGATTATTTTTATTATAGTAACTGAAAAGATAAAATTCGGGAATAATTCCCACTCACACTCTTGGGTGCTGCACTCAGCAATTGGATTCACAGCTGTATGTGCCTTTGTGAATTTTACCTGTGAGGATACAATATTCATTCAATAGTTTTACAGCTACCTGAGGATTGAGCATATACCTGTACACAAAGTAATTGTAAAGCAATGTATGTAAGATGTGCAAGATGTGTTGAATATAAGCAATAATGTAGAAAGTTCAGGCTTTATTTGCTTAATGCTCAAACTGCTTTTTATATTGTAAACTGCACAATAAATAGATTTTTCCCTTAAACTCAGTGTACTGTTGTAATGCTTGTGCTCTCCACAAACAAGGCCGAACACCAGTACTGAGGTGGGAAGATATGACAGCATGTACCCATGGCTACGGGGCCAGGCAAGGTAGGCGGATAGTCTGTAAGGCCGGGTTGGGGTTGGAGAAGATGGGTTAGTAGAATACTTGCCGGGTCCTGGGGCGAAGCCAGAAGACAGGTTTGAGTCTGAGTGCCGGGTTCTGGGGTAGGAGCCGGGAGAATGGTCAGTGTCCGAAAGCTGAGGTCGAGGGTTGGAGCCAGGAGAATAGTCAGTGTCCGAGAGCTGAGGTCGAGGGTTGGAGAGTAGCGGATGGTCAGGGGGTAGCCGAAATCGAATTCCAGAGAAGGGTCCTAAGGTAAAGCCGGGTCGGTACACAGGAGAGAAGGCAACGAGAGGTTAAAGTACAAGGCACAAGGCAAGGCAGAGATGTGGAAAAGCAAGGTAACCATAGAACTATGCTCAGCAAAGTGTAGGGGTGAAAGCAGGAACTAAATAGCAGGGTAGTATAAATAGGGCTGTAGGGCGGAACGGAGGCGCGACCTCTGCGGAGGCAAAGGTTGGCTGTCAGATGCAGGAGACATGGAGAACAGCTGATCTGCTTGCCGCGCGGCTTGTGAGCGGTGCATGAGCATCACACGTGTACACCGCGTAAGGAGGGAGCGTGCGGGAAGGGTGTGCGTGGCCCGAGCGGGGGGCAGAGCCTCACTCTGCGAGAGTCCAGAAAGCCCCCTGCGTGTACGCGTGCGCTGCAATGGGAGCGGAGGCAAGAGAAGAAGGAGAGTGATGTCTTCGGTGGCGTGCCTCAGAAGCAGGGACTGCGGGATGTAAGGCAGTGGAAGATAAGGAGTGAACCCTCCTTGAGAGAGGTGTTCCCCCGATTCCTTACAGTACCTCCCCTTTGAGGAGTGGCCTCAGGACGACTCCAATATGGCTTGTGGGGAAACCTGGTGTGGAAGAGTCTCAACAATCTGGGAGCGTGTACCTGGTGGTGTGGTATCCATGACCGTTCCTCGGGTACAAAACCCCTCCAGTGGACCAGATACTGAATAGATACCCTAGACCTCCTGGAGTCTATGACGGATTGAATCTCAAATTCCCTCTGGCCTTGTACCATCACAGGCTTGGGAGTTGTAGATGCTTTGGGAAATCGTAGACTCTGTGACATGGGTTTCAGGAGTGAGGTATGGAAAACTGAGGGTATCTTCATGGATGGGGGAAGCTGGAGACGATACGCAACAGGGTTAATCTGTTCCAAACAGTAAAAGGACCCCGGCCCCTGGGGGTCAATTTAAGGCTCGGAATCTTCAGCCTAATGTTTTTAGACGAAAGCCATACCTTGTCCCCTGGCTTGTAATCAGGCACCTCTCGGCGGTGACAGTTTGCTTGTGCCTTCTGTCTGTGAATCCCCTCCTCCAGTGCCTTCTGAATTTTACTCCATGATTCTTGTAGAACCTTAATTCGGTCGTCTGCTGCTGGAACCCTGGATGGCACTGAAGAAATGTGCAGCCGTACCAGGTGGAAGCCGTAATTTATGAAAAAGGGGGATTCCTGCGTGAAACTGCTCCTTAAAGAGTTGTGAGTGAACTCCGCCCAGGGAAGGAGGTCCACCTAATCGTCCTGACCATCGGACACGAAGCATCGCAAGTATTTCTCTAGTGTTTGGTTTGTTCTCTCGGTTTGCCCATTCGTCTGAGGGTGGTACCCTGAAGAAAAGTGAAGAGTGATGGTCATCCTTGACCTGAGCGCAGGGATTTGACAAATTCCTTGATGTCCCTCAGCATGGTAGGCCACCAGAAAGTGCGTCTGATGAGGACGGAAGTTCTCTGGACACCCGGGTGACCGGCAGACTTGGAAGACTAACCCCACTCTAGTATCTTTTTTTGAAAGCGCGAGGTGGCAAACAGACGACCCTACGGCACCTCAAGACCACTGGGCAGATTGGTTTGTGCTGCAAGGACTTTATCCAAAACATCAAAGGAATTGGCCGAAATGACATATTTGAAGGATAAAATCGTCTCGGGAACATCTACAGATTTATCCTCGACCAAGAACTGATGTGACAGGGCATTTGCTTTTTGTTTCTTCGACCCGGGGATATAGGAAATCAGATAATTAAATCTCAAGAAAAAGAGAGACCACCAGGCCTGACGAGCTCCAAGGTGACGTGCATTTTCTATATATGAAAGATTTTTGTGATTGGTAAGGGTCGAGATAGGGTGCGCTGTGCCCTCCAAAAGATGTCTCCATTCTTGTAGGGTGAGTTTGATGGCCAGGAGTTCCCTATTGTCGACACATAAGTTAGTTCCGCCGGGGAATTTTTTTTGGAGAAAAACCCGCAGGGTTGTTGTTTGTCCTGTGGGGAGTGCTTTTGAGAGAGGATGGCGCCAGCACTGATATCCAATGTGTCTGGAAACAAAAGAAAACAGCGCACAACGCCAAATAGTGAAGCAAATTCAACAATATATTATAGAATTAAAAAGGGGGTAATATATCTGCGTACATGAAAAAAGTTGGTAAAAGGCATGTAGTGTGTATCACACTGTTTACCACTCGGCAGCTGTTAGCTGTAGATTCAGGTGCTTGCTTCCCTCTGCTGCTGCAGCTCAGTTGATTCTGGGGCAGGACGTCAGTCTTTTCACTCCCAAGGGGATTTCCCTTCATGCAGCCAGGTTCAGCAGCTGGTACTGGGGCTCGGTGAAATCGCTCCTGCTTCCTGGCAGATATGAAGCTGCTCCAGTACCTCGGCAGGTGTATCCTCTGCACAGAGGTTAAAACGCAGCTTGCTGGGGTGCCCTCAGCGTGCCACGGTGCCGCTCGGTCGCGGGACGCTGTGTAATGACGTCACTGTCTACACAGCAGTGGTGGATTCAATAGGGAAGTTTGAACAGTCTTACAAAGTCTCTCACAAGTGTCCAAAACAGCACACAGGATGAAATAAAAACAGGACAGGCCAATACATAGACAAAGGCCAATGTAAGCAGATATAAGGCAATAGAATGTTACATCCAACTAGTTTCGTAGAATTAACTACTTCTTCAGGGAATAATTAGGCCATTACCCAGAGGTCTTAAATACCTTACATAGATACCTTATTGGTCAACCAATTAGGGATAGATCAATCATCTATAATAGGTAATGGTCTGCGTGATAGGGAAGATGTGTAGTTTACTTTTAAAACAACAACTTTATTAACAAAAAAAAAAAAAAAAAACAATACCTATTTAATATAAACTTACATATAGACAAAACCTAGCATAAATAATTAAAAACATGCTGGAATAAAAGAAACACAATATTAGTCGACTTAAAATAGACACCATCATTACTTGCATAAAAAGATGTAACTAGAAAAAAGCGTAGGATAAAGAAAGGAAAACAGAGATACAGAGATAAATGATACATCCCCTAGGTACAGAGGGGTGGTGAGCTAATTATTCCCTGAAGAAGTAGTTAATTCTACGAAACTAGTTGGATGTAACATTCTATTGCCTTATATCTGCTTACATTGGCCTTTGTCTATGTATTGGCCTGTCCTGTTTTTATTTCATCCTGTGTGCTGTTTTGGACAATTGTGAGAGACTTTGTAAGACTGTTCAAACTTCCCTATTGAATCCACCACTGCTGTGTAGACAGTGACGTCATTACACAGCGTCCCGCGACCGAGCGGCACCGTGGCACGCTGAGGGCACCCCAGCAAGCTGCGTTTTAACCTCTGTGCAGAGGATACACCTGCCGAGGTACAGGAGCAGCTTCATATCGGCCAGGAAGCAGGAGCGATTTCACCGAGCCCCAGTACCAGCTGCTGAACCTGGCTGCATGAAGGGAAATCCCCTTGGGAGTGAAAAGACTGACGTCCTGCCCCAGAATCAACTGAGCTGCAGCAGCAGAGGGAAGCAAGCACCTGAATCTACAGCTAACAGCTGCCGAGTGGTAAACAGTGTGATACACACTACATGCCTTTTACCAACTTTTTTCATGTACGCAGATATATTACCCCCTTTTTAATTCTATAATATATTGTTGAATTTGCTTCACTATTTGGCGTTGTGCGCTGTTTTCTTTTGTTTCCATTCTCTTAGTGTGTGTGGGGTGCTGAGCCACCCCTGCGTTTACAGCTGCAGACGCCATTATCCCCAACACTGTTATGTGGCACTTATTATTTAATGTATAATTATCTCACTGTGGGAGTTGTGGTTTAATTTTTTATAAATTTTTTATCACTAAATTGATGGTATAGTCACTGCACTGTATATATTTATACATTTAAACTTTATAGGTAGTTAGGTAGTAGCGCACAGTTTTGTTTTTTGTGTTTACTATCCAATGTGTCTACCTTGAGGGTAAAGGGATGCCTAGGATCTTGGTTACGTATGATATGTGCGGAGCAAAAGTCTTCTTATGGGTCTCGAAAGCTAGGAGTGCCGTAGGTGACCAGACTGTCGTGTTGCTCCTCTTTTTGTCAGAGCGGTGACGGGAGCCACTGTGGAAGAAAAGTTCTTGATGAACTTTCAATAATAATAATTTGCGAATCCCAGGAATCGCTGTATGGCCTTCTAGGACGTGGGTTGTAGCCGTTTAAGTACGGCCTTGAGCTTGGCCAGATCCATAGTGAATCCTGTATCCGAAATAATGTTTCCCAGGAAGGCAACAGAGGGTTGATAAAACAAGCACTTCTCTAGCATGGTGTTTAAGAGGTTCTCTCAAAGACTCATTAAGACCAGCTTGGTGTGATGAATATGGTCTGTAAGAGATTTAGAAAAAATAAGGATATCATCAAAAAAAGATCTCGTTCACGAATTCCAGGAAGACCGCTGCGGCATAACAGAGGCCGAAGGGCATGACCAGATATTCGTTATGCCCATCCCTGGTGTTGAAAGCTGTCGTCCATGCATCGCCTTGGCGAATACGGAAAAGGTTATAAGATCCCTGGAGATCAAGTTTAGAAAAGATGGTAGCCCCCTTTACGCGATCAAAGAATTCGTAGATGAGTGGAAGGGGGTAGCGGTTCTTGACGTGATCTTATTAAGACCCCTATAGTCCATGCGCAACGGGTACGGAGATGGAGGCTTAAACTGAGTGCTCCGCTACCCGCCGGCAAAAGTAATTAAAATCACAGCAAAAAACTCAACGAAGCCGCAAATAAAACATAACCCCCAGACCAACTAGGCACACGGCACAAACGAGGATGGCAGCGACCCGCAAAATACAAAGCAAAAGGTGGATGTGCGCACCTACTTTGCGGGTGCAAAAAAGACCCGGGAAACAGAAAGTATGGCGGCCTCAGACTCGGACTCCGCACCGGAGTTGGAAATGGCTACTGAAGAGCATATGGGGTCGTTTAAAAGGGAGATTGCACAGCTTCTCTCAGATTTAAAGACATTTTTTCGGGGTGAGGTAGAGCACTTACGGAGAGACATCCTAAGCATAGGCACCCGAACTAACGACCTGGAGGAAAAGATGGAGGTGACTACAAAGTGCCAGAGGGAGACCGGTACCCGGATGGGCATGCTAGAGAGGAGAGTGGTAGAGCTCGAGGAACGGCATGAAGACAGCGAGACCCTAGACAGGCACAATAACTTGTGCATCAGGGGGATCCCAGAGGAGATACAAGACCCGGAATTGCTGCTCAACAGGTGGATGACCTCCATCATGCCGGGGAAAATGGAGGGCGAGCTGGTCATGGACCGGTGCCACTGAGCTCTGCAGGTCCGGCCATTGCCCAATAATCCCCCAAGAGACGTTATTCTCCGCCTCCACCACTACACTACCAAAGAGGAGATATGTAAGATCACCAGGGCTACTCCACTTGTGGCGTTCGAGGGGATAGACATGACCATATTCCAGGACATCTCACCGATAACGCTGGCGAGACGGAGGGCCCTCCAGCCTATTACCAGACTGCTGCGGGACAAAGAAATTAGGTATAGGTGGGCCTTTCCATTTGCGCTGATAGTCGTGCAGAATGGCCGAACACATGCACTAAAACATCTATCAGAAGGGCCTGAGTTCCTGAAAAAAATGGGTCTACACGACACGCTCCTGGTGCCGGAGGCTTCGGTAGCTTACCCGCCCCGGCCAGCGGAGTGGGAGAAAGTGAACTCGTCAGCCGGGCAACAAAGGGAAAAGGCGGGAACCTCGAGACTCACTTGAGGATTCAAAGCTCTGCTCCCCAAATGTTCAAAGTTACCTGTATCTAGCCCTGGCTCTCCCCCTGTTTGCTCGCTGTCCCAAGTCTGAATGTCACCGGACCCTGGGTCCCCCCCTCCCTGCTGACCGAGTCGGGCTCCTCGGAAAACAAATGAACTTTCACCTACCAAAATGGCGGTCCAGCAGGCTACGCAGGAAAAACAGGTGAAGGCGCGCAAATGAAGAATGGCGGATGCTGTTTAGGCGCGAAGTTGTGGTGCTCTGGCCGGCTCCGCCTTCTGGACACAGCTACTTCCTCTGCTGCTCGCGGGCGGATGTGCGGTCTCTCCTAAGGTGACATCAGGGGGCGGGTCCCCACGGAGCCCCGTCGGATGGGAAATGACGTCTACGGAAGAGTCTGCAGCTCACGCGAGGGACTGGGCTGGGGCCGGGGGTGCGCCCCGGAGGGGGTTCGCGAATTCCCCCGCCGGGAAGGGGGGGGAGAGGGGTAGGGGGGAGAGGGGTGGGGGGGAGGCGGGTCTCCTGCTGCTCACGTGAGGGAACCTAAGACTGGGACTCGACCTGTGCCCCAGGCCAAATTAGCTAAAAGACAGAAGAAGCGGCGAGGCGATGGCGAGGGGAGAAAGTAAGAACTTAAGAAATTAGGGAGCTAGGGACGGAGACAACCTAATTAGCTTGGGAAAAGAGAGCTGGTTTGTACTTGCAGCATGGGGACGCAATATAATCTACAGTGACTTAAGCGGCACAGTTGGGGTTAGGTTAGTATGGTTTTTTTTTTTATGTTTTCTTCTTTCTCGTTACATAGATTAGACTAGACAGATTAGGTAGTATAATGGCAATGTTAGATGCGCAGATAGGTGATAGACAGTTCATTACCAGTTGAGTTATGATAGTTAGACTTTAGTGTCAGTTTCTGATTACATAATTTGTGCCGGCAGGGGGGTAGGTGAATGCCCTCGTCCCCGCCTGTTGGCATGCGCCTTTGGGGCTGGGCTGCAGTCTTAAACCACAGTCCAGTCCAGTCAAAGACCCGGGAATTCGTGGGCCGGAACAAGCCTCACGAGCCTGGACAGGAGGGAGGGAGAGTCCAGGGCATGGGCGATATTCTCGGGCATCAAACCATAGGTCGGTTAGGACCACAATGGTTTTATGTGTTTATGTTCTGTGGATGTGTGTTCCTTGTCATCCCCCTATGTTTTTTCCCTCCCCCCCCCCCAGGTTCCCACAGAGGAAGTACCGAGGCAACATGGAAACAACGTGGCCGCTCCTGGCGCCTTACGTGGCTACGAGGCACGGGTAGGACCCGACTCTATCATACACGCAAAGGCTCACTCTACACACACACATGGCGCTGACGTTCATTTCACAAAATGTTAAGGGGTTTAAAGCTGCAGTTCAGTCAATATCCTGCATGTGTGTTTTTTTCTAATAAATCAGTTCTGTAGTAAGAAAAAATACTTTTAGCATTTTCTGTTTAAAAAAAACAACTTTTAAAGACCAATTTTCTTGTATTCTATTATAACAGCCATTTGCTAAGGCACTGCCCCTTCATGTCCTGTCACAAGCCCTGGCACACCCCTTTGTCAGCCCTGCCCTCCCCTCCCTCTAGCACGTCAGTGCAGGAGTGCTCATGAATATTCATGAGCTTCCACTGACAGGCAAGCAGAATATAAACAGATCCCTTCACTAATTATGTCACCAAATTTCGACCTATCAATACATGGAGAACGAATTGACTGGCAGCTATACAGTTCTTTAGGTAATTAGAGAATGCACTCATAAAACTATTGAAGTAAAAAAATAAATTAAAAAAAAAAAGACTGAACTGCAGCTTTAACTCCCCGCAGAAGCGTAGAATCGCCTTTGCAGAATTCAAACGCAGAAAAATAGACGTTCTCTTCCTCCAAGAGACTCACTTTAGCTCCAACAAAAACCCAGGGTTCATAGACAAAAAGTTTAGACAATTTTATCTCGCCTCAGCTAAAGAAAAGAAAAAAGGGGTTGCTATACTATTCAATAATAGAGTCCCTTATGAGGTCGAAAAGACAAAGCGAGACCCAGAAGGTAGATATATCATCCTGGTGGGACTACTACAGCAATGTAGAGTGACCCTGGCCTGCGTTTACGCCCTCTGCGAGAGAGATCCCCAGTTCTTTGAAGCGTTTTTTCTCAAGCTCCAGCGATGGGCTGCAGGAAATATAATTGTTGCGGGAGATTTCAATAAAGTCATGGACCTCCGCATTGACAGATCCCCAAGGCAACAGAGGGATAGGCAAACAGGTGCTACAGCACTGTTGGAAGGGCTAAGGAGAGGGTGTCTGGTGGAAATATGGAGGGAACAACACCCTGGCGAGCGCAGCTCCTCATTTTACTCACACCCTCACGACAGTTACAGCAGGATTGAGAACTTCTTTGTATCGGGCAGACTGGTCCCACAAATATCCGACACTACAATTCATGATATTTCATGGTCGGATCATGCATCAATAGAGCTAAGATGCACACAAATTAGGCAGATTAGCCCGGGAGCAAACTGGAAACTGAACGAATCCCTGATTAAGATCCCAGAACTAGCACAGACAGTCAAAGAAGAGATTAGGCAGTTTTTCTTAATGAACACAGGCATCGTGGAATCCCACATCATGTTGTTGGAGGCTCACAAGGCCACAATGCGAGGTATACTGATCAGCCTAGCAGCCAGACGGAAAAAGCAAAGGGAAGCCAAATTGACACAGCTATATAAGAGGTTACATGAGCTCTCTACACTTCATAGCCGATCAGGTAGAGGGGACACCCTAAAGGAGCTGCAGGATGTAAGGATTGAGCTTAACCTCCTCCTCACATCCCAGGCCGAGAGGGACTTGAGCTGGACAAAGAGGAAATTTTTTGAGAAAGCCAACAAGCCGGACACCATGCTAGCTAACAGGATTTGCAATAGGCAACCAAATTATAATATACAGGCAATCAACACTACGTCAGGAGAAATGTCCTCCAACCCCAAACGCATAGTGGAAGAGTTTAGACTTTATTATGAGCAGTTATACAATGGGGAGAAGGTGGCATATAGCACAAAGACAAATAATATACTACAGTCATTTCTGAGAGAAGCAGCATTACCTAGGTTGAACAGGCTGGAGCGCGAGGCAATTCAGACCAACTTTACTTTAGAGGAACTAATAGGGGTTGTTAAGAACCTAAAACCCTCTAAAGCCCCGGGACCTGACGGGTTTTCCAACTTGTATTATAAAAAAATTGTGGGGATTTTAGCTCCACACATGCTCAAAGTATTTAATAGAGTTCTGGTGGGAGAACCCTTCACAGAACAGATGCTCCAAGCCTCGATATCCCTAATTCATAAGAAGGACAAAGATCCCACAAATTGCCAAAGTTATAGGCCGATATCTTTAATCAATTCGGACGTTAAAATCTACTCCAAATTACTGGCTAACAGATTGAGCGCGGTCCTGCCAAGGCTTATTCACCCGGATCAGGTTAGCTTTATTAGAGACAGACAAGCGGCCGATAATACCAGAAGGATTGTAGATATTATTGATTTCATTAATGCCAACGGGATCCGCGGCCTAGTACTAAGCTTAGACACGGAGAAGGCCTTTGACAGGATCGATTGGCCATATATGGAGTCTACGCTTGGGGCATTCGGGTTCGGGGGTAAAATCCTAGGGGCAATAAAAGCATTATATACAACCCCAGCTGCCAAGGTGGTTCACCAAGGTTTCCCGTTGGCGCTGTTTAAAATTAAAAGTGGAACTAGGCAGGGCTGCCCACTTTCGCCCTTGCTGTTCGCCTTATGCATAGAACCACTAGCAGCTCACATCCGTAGCAACCCAGACATATCGGGAATCCAAATCCAAACACAGAAACATAAAGTGGCTCTATATGCAGATGACATCATCTTAGCATTCACAAAGCCGCTTACCTCGCTACCCAATCTGTTTGCCCTCCTAGAAAGATTCAACAGAATCTCTGGTTTTAAGATCAATCAGGCTAAATCCGAGGCGCTCAGCCTGAACATCCCGAAGGAAACAGAGAAATTAATAGAAATTAATTTTAAATTTCAATGGCAGCCTAAAGCTATAAAGTACCTAGGGGTACATCTTACCAAACAGAGTTCCACTCTCTATCAGGCGAACTATCCGAAGCTACTAAGAGCCCTTACAAAGGAACTCAAGGACTGGTCCGCTTTTGGAATCTCCTGGATTGGCAGAATCTATTGTGTGAAGATGAACCTTCTCCCCCGGTTATTGTATCTTTTCCAAACTCTCCCGATACCGGTGGTGCGATCGGAGATCAAGGAATTGCAGAACTTAGTCACGAAATTCATTTGGAAAAATAAAACACCACAGGTAAAAATGACAATTATGCAAAGACCTAGAGAAACTGGGGGCTTGGCGGTGCCGAGCTTGTTGGCATATTATAAAGCGGCACAATTATACAAAATCACTCAGTGGCATGGAGACCCGGAGCTGAGATGATGGGTGGCGCTGGAGAGGGAGGTGTGCACCCCGCTGGAGCTCAAGGACTTAATTTGGTACCCTAAATCTAGATTAAAAGACTTAAAGGATCCGCTGACCTCGGTGCTCAACTCATTGTCGGTCTGGGAAGCGGCTAAAAGTAATCACTCATTGACCTCAAAACACACTTTAATGGCTCCCTTATACGGGAATCCAGATTTTGCTCCAGGGCTAGATGGTAAGAACTTCACACTATGGCAAAACATGGGGCTAAGAAGGCTGAAAGACCTGGAGGGGCGGGACACCTATCAAACCATTTGATCTATTACAGTCAGAAACGGACATCCCTAACACAGAATTCCTTAGATACCTCCAGGTCCGGGCATTTTACACCAAACACTTAAATAGACCACCACTAACTAATTTTGAGAGGCTCTGTGGTCGGGGCACCAACACACGGGGACTTATCTCTGCTCTGTACAAAGAGGTGGTCAGGGCGGACATCGACGGCTCACACAAACCAAGGTTCATGACACAATGGGAGACAGACTTGACGGGGCCACTAGAGAACGAAGACTGGACAGAAATCTTCAAGGCTGCGGCCAGTAGCTCGATCTGTACGACATTGAAGGAGAACTCATATAAAGTATTAATGAGGTGGTATCTCACTCCAGTTAAACTGGCAAAATTCGTAGCGGGAGCTTCCCCGCTCTGTCCCAGGAGGTGCGGGGAACAGGGAGATCTGGTGCACATGCTGTGGTCCTGCCCACGACTCATACCAGTATGGACTCAAATTAGAGATTGGCTACAGAGGATTTTTTTGGGCCTCAAAATTCAGCTAGACCCGTGGGTGTTTCTGTTAGGTAAACCTACGCAAGAAGTGTCTAGATCAGGGAACAAAATGATAGCACACTTTGCTACGGCTATGAGGTGCAAGACCGCAGCATTGTGGAAGCAGAATGCAATTCCATCAATAGATAAAATTCGGAACAGAATTTGGTTCATTTGCCAGATGGAAAAGTTGACGAGTTTGGTCAACGACACTGGCCCAAATTTCCAAAAAGTCTGGCTGCCCTGGCTGGTGCAGACAGATATCCCGGGGATAAGCAATGCCTCCGTCTGGCTTTAATAAGATCAGGTGAGTTCTCCTTTGATGATCGATAGGAGCCGGTGTTGGTAGAACACGGGGATGACAGTAGCCCCTTCCCGCGACATAACTGAAGGTGCTAGCGTGCCCCCCCCCTTACCCAGTGCCAGGGAGACACAGATGGACGTGATGCCAGATCACCCGTACAGGAGTGAAGAGCATCAGAGATACCTCCTCTAATCCCCCCCCCACCTCATTACCTTCCTGTCCATCCCTTCCCCTGTTTGTCTTGATGTTGTATGTCCTGCAGTATGCTTTATGACATTCATGAGATACTTGTATGCTATATTTGAAAAATCAATAAAAAGAAAGTTGAAAAAACCCAAAAAAGACCCCTATAGTCGATACAGGGGCGAAGGGACCCATATTTTTTCTTTACAAAGAAGAACCCTGCCCCAGCTAGGGAAGAGGAATTCCGGATATACCCCCTCTTCAGGTTTTCCTGAATATACTCGGACATGGCTTTGGACTCGGGTAAGGAAAGAGGGTATGATCGGCCTTTGGAAAGAATGGCACCTGGCAAGAGATCGATTGGGCAATCAAAGGGCATGTGAGGGGGAAAAACCTCAGAGCGTACCTTGTCAAAGACATCTGCGAACTCTGCGTATACCACTGGAAGGGGAACCTTGTCTTCTTTGGGAACCTTTACTCCGCCGATCTGTTGTTTTGAGGTGAGATAGGATTTGAAGCACAGGGGGCTCCATTGTATGGTCCTTATGTTGGTCCAGTCTAACTGTGGGTTGTGAATGAAAACAAGAAAATGAGCGAAAAGGCGCGAATTTTGAATGTGTAAAGCAGGAAAAGGATAGCAGGACCCCACAAAGCTCCCTGATGAAGTCCTATCGGACGAAACGCGTTGAGGCAACCTTTTAGAGCCAGCTTCTGACAATCAATAGACTTTGAGGAGCTGTCTGAAGCTCTGTACCCCCTCAGTGTGGTATTCCCAGGTGCATGGCCAGCACTAGGTTTTACTGAGAGTGGGGTTACATGTTTTGGACTACCTTGGGTTCTTTTTTTTTATTCAGCTCTGTAAGTGCTTTTTTATTTATATAAAGTTTGTTCTACCTTTTCCTGCATCCTTTTCCTCTTTTTTGCCCAATTGGAGAGGTGGCAATAGGAATGTAGCCCTTCTTAAAAGAGAATCATTTTGGATGTTTGAGTTAAACACATTAGCACCTTCAGGTCTAAATTTAGAATTTGATCTCAAACCATTTTTATAACATTGAATACCATGGTTTTTGCTTTGTCAACTAATTATGTTTCTCTGCTTTTGTTCTTTCTACTAGATTTGCGCCGTATATATATTATTAGTTTTAGAGATAGTTTTAAATTGATTTACATGCACTTTATATATAGGTTTTTTGGGTCTTTGCATATGTCAGATGCAATAGATTTAACTCTGATTACAGCTAAGGCTATTTTACTTTATGGCCATTTAATGCCATTTTTTATTGTATAAACATGTTTTTAATTAGTTTTTATCATGATATGTTCATTAAATTTACATAGTATTGTCTATACTAGCAACGATTGGCCATCTCAATTACAATTAAGTTGTTCGATTATCCAATTTACTCCCCACCTATGAGAGTAGAGGTTAGAGTATTTATACTGCTCACCCACCATGCAATATCACTCCTGAAGAAACCTACAAGGTGAAATGCGTAGAGTGATGCCCTAAGACGAAACCGGAGCCTCTGGAAGCGGATGACGTCACTTCCGGTCCTCGGTGAGACGCATCCGTGACACGCATACCAGAACAGAGGAACAGTCGAGACACCACTCTTCCGGTCTGCAGAGATCCACACTGGGATCTATACGCCTGTTTATTTCCATCACCATGTGAGTTGATTGGATTTTACTTGCTTTTATAAATTTCTATGTACAGTCTGCACTATGTCACGTTCAATTTATTCCTAAGGGCCCCTGGTTAAAGTGTACCTGATCGTGAAAGTGCACCTGATCATAAGCGCGGTTCCTATCCGAATACCTGGCTTCATTTCACGGGTTAAAGAAACCTTTACATGCCTACTTACCTCTCACGTTTGTGAGTATTCAGAACATATAACTGTGCCATTTAACTCACCGAATTCACACAATACTGCACCATAAGTTTGTTGTCTTCTTTTGTATTCCACATGATTTGCGCTTCTTGATGATTTCTACACTTCACTTGTCCACGAGGATTGAAAGAGCAGTCCTGCATCAGGTCACAGCGGCATATATCACACGTGGTTGTATAAGTATCACTACTAATTATCTTATTTTATGTATTACACTGTGGGTTTATTTGATGTTTATTTAAACCATATACACTGAGCGCCACATTTTGATAAGTTTTTGAACACATATAACCATATATACCATATATATCAGAGACCCCAGGACATACTTGAAAACGAGAGATAACTCTCAATGTATGTAAGGAATCGGGGGCCACGTCCCTTGCGGCGTGACCCCTCCTTACCCACTACCAGTACTGCAGCGGCTGTTGCCCCTGCCCCTGTCGCTACCCATGCCGCCGAACTCTGCCGCCGCCATCTTGGATTCTGGCACTGGTGTTACAGACTCTCAGCTGTGCTCTACTACTTCCTGGTCTCTCAACCACTCACGAGCAGCTCCTCAACATGCCTCCGCCATGCCCCTGGTCCGGATTGGTCACTGTCGCTTTAAATATCCTGCTTTGCCTTCACTTCCTTGCTCTGCATAGCTCCTTGCTTCCTGTGTAGCCTGGAAATTGTGTCATGCTCCTGTTTGTCTTTACCCCCACAGATTTGAACCGGCTTGTCAGACTTACCTGTCTATCTCCCGACTTCGGCTTACCCATCACGATTCTTACCTCTCAGACCCTTGGACACGGAAACAGATTTGACTACGGAACTCTCTATACTCCTGAACTCGGCAAGTACAACGACTATTCTAAATCTTAATCAAGGCCTGGCCACGCTACAACCACATCCCGGACCCGCTCCCTCTGCTGTCGGTGTGTATATTCAACATCCCACCTCAGTACAGGGGACTGGCCTGGTCTGCGGGCTGCACAACGTGACGTTATGCAGAGCCCAACAGAAACAGACCTGACTGAGGTGGGCCAAATAATCAGGGGACATGCGCTTTGCATTGATACTTTGGGAACTCAGATCACAAGCCTGGTACAACAGCTTTCTCAGCTTTCACTACAGCCTATTCTGCCCTTGGCCCCAGCCGCACAGGGTGGCGATCGGCCATCAGAATTTAGGATTCCTATGCCTAAAGCATATGCGGGTTACCCTCTAGCCAGTCGTGGGTTTTTGAACCAATGTGAAATACAGTTTGAGATTTCTCCCAGCCTGTTCCCCACCGGATGCACAAAGGTAGCCTATGTTTACTCTCTTTTAACAGGGGACGCTTTGGCATGGGCCTCTCCCATCTGTGAGTTGCGTGCAGAAATCGCCCAGGATTACCAGCTCTTCCGCCAAGAATTCCAGCAGGTATTCGATATTCCCGCCCGCAGAGATACTGCCACTGCTTCTCTTGTTCAATTGTCTCAAGGTCGTAGGCCCGTAGCCAAATACGCATTGGAATTCCGGACTGTCGCGGCGGAGACGCATTTGAACCAAGAAGCCCTTATTACTGTGTTTTGGCAAGGTTTGGCCGATTCTGTAAAGGATGAACTTGCAGTCCATCCCAGGCACCAGGGATTGGAGGAATTGATCGCACAATGTATACGAGTGGATCAGCACCTCAACAGCGCCGTCATGAACGCCAGCGTCCCAGAATTTTCTCTTCTGACCCTATTCTTCCCAGGTCCTTCCCAGCTATTCGCCCTGTTCTAGACGCTGTGGAAACCATGCAGATTGCCAGTCAAGAGTTCCGTAATACCGACAGGACTGCCGATAGAACCCCTGACCGGACTGCCGAAAGGGCTCGTCGCCGGATTGAGGGCCTTTGCTACTGCTGTGGATCTCCTGCGCATACGGTATGTTTTTGTCCTTTAAGGCCCAAAGAACAAACACGACCAATGGGGCAAGAGGGACTCATTTTGGGGTCAATATCTTCTCACCCTATCTATGAAGAGGAACTCCCTAAGAGAATTATGCGTCCAGTCTTGCTTGAAGGTCCGAATTTTCTCGAAACCACCGCCGCTTTTCTTGATTCAGGATCCGGTGGTAACTTTGTGGATCAAGATTTTGCTACTCATAAAAAAATTCCGCTCATCGCTAAGAAATCACCGATTGGCCTCGAGGCTTTTGATGTTCATCCTTTGCAACCTGCCTTCATCACGTTAGAGACTCTTCCTCTGATCCTTTCTGCCGGTACTCATACTGAAATCATATCCTTTGACGTGATGCACTCTTCTGCCGTTCCAGTTATCCTATGATTACCCTGGCTACAGCAGCACAACCCACGCATTGATTGGAGGGATGGCAAGACAATTCAGTGGGAGCCAGAGTCAGACGCCTCACCATTGCTGGTCATTTCTCCTACCACAGCCCTCGCGGGAGTGGAAACGCCCCCGGCTAATGATTCCGCTCTTCCTGAAGCATATGCGGATTTCATCGACGTGTTTAGCAAGACACAATCGGAGGTTCTACCTCCTCACATACCTTATGATTGCCCCATTGATCTGGTTCCCTGCGCTGTTCTTCCGAAATGTAAGTCCTACCCCATGTCTCTCCCTGAAACTTAAGCCATGGCAGCATACATCAAAGAAAACCTTGAAAAAGGATTCATACGTAATTCTTCGTCCCCCGCTGGTGCCGATTTCTTTTTTGTCAAAAAGAAAGATGGATCCCTGAGACCATGCATTGATTACCGAGGGCTCCATCTCATCACAGTCAAGAATCGATACTCCCTTCCGTTGATCTCCGAACTTTTTGATAGGCTTCAAGGGGCCAAATTTTTTTCCAAGCTAGACCTCCGAGGAGCTTACAATCTTGTTCGCATCTGAGAAGGCGATGAATGGCAGACTGCCTTCAATAACAGAAGCAGCCACTATGAGTATCTTGTAATGCCCTTCGGCTTATGCAATGCTCCTGCTGTTTTTCAAGATTTTATGAATGATGTCTTCCATGATGTTCTCAACTCTTTCGTAATCATCTATCTGGACGATAATCTAATTTTTTCTAAAAAATTTCAAGATCATGTCCAGCATACCAGGCTCGTTCTCGCTTGCCTTCGTGTCAATAATCTCTACGCTAAGCTCGAGAAATGTCTTTTTCATCAAACCTTTTACTGCCTTCTTAGGCTATATAATTTCAGATAAAGGATTTTCAATGGACCCTGAAAAACTTAAGGCTGTTTTGGATTGGCCTCAGCCCAACTCTCTCAAAGCCATCCAGCGTTTTTTGGGCTTCTCCAATTACTATAGGAAATTAATCTGAAATTTTTCTACCACTGTGGCTCCAATTACTGCCCTTACCAAGAAGTGATGGTGGAGAGAAGCTTGTGGGGAGCGCAGATATCACAACATACAGGGAGAAAAAAATATATATATAGTGTAGTGTGTTTAAACAAGTTCAGCACTAGAAAAGTAATTCACGATTGGGGACTCACACTCTCCCAGTGAAGTATAGGCAATGGATACAACGGTTGAACTCCTGACGAAGCTGCTAAGCCAGCGAAACGCGTAGAGTTGAACCTGCAGCAGCCTGAGACATTATCCAGCATCTCCCCTGCCACCCGGTGATCTTACCATCTCGATCAAGCGCGACCTGGTACATGCATTGTTGCACTAAGTGTGTTATCTTTTCACACCGAGGGAATGTGTTGCTGATTCCTGTTACCATCTACTGACTGGGTCTACATTGTTGTATCCATTGCCTATATTTCACTGGGAGAGTGTGAGTCCCCAATCGTGAATTACTTTTCTAGTGCTGAATTTGTTTAAACACACTACACTCTATATATTTTTTTTCTCCCTGTGTGTGGTGATATCTGCGCTCCCCACAAGCTTCTCTCCACCATCCCATGACAGGAGGAACTGGATCTCCTACACAGAGGGTTGAGCAGCGAAGTTCACCATTTATTATTATTATTTTTTACCCCATATGAGCACTTTTGTATAATTGTTCACAGTGTTATTCACAGTTTATTTTACCTCTATTAAACGCCTCACATTTTTTGTTTTACACTTACCAAGAAGGGAGCTGACCCGTCTGTATGGCCTCCGCAGGCCGTCTCGTCCTTTGAAACCCTGAAACAAGCTTTCGTCTCGGCACCCATTCTGCGACATCCCGATGTTAGTCTTCCTTTAACTTTAGAAGTTGATGCGTCTGATTGTGGTGCAGGCACCATCCTGTCCCAGAGATTCTTCCCTCATGCGTTTTTTTTTCAAAGAAGTTTTCGCCCACTGAAAAGAACTATGATGTTGGCAATAGATAATATATAATAATAGCTCTTGGCTATCAAGATGGCCTTTCAGGAATGGCGACATCTCCTGGAAGGCTCCCGCGAACCTATTCTATATTGACCGATCATAAAAATCTTCTTTATATTGAAAATGCACGTCATCTGGGGTCTTGTCAAGCCCGTTGGGCACTATTTTTCTCAAGATTTAATTATACTCTGTCTTATATTCCTGGTTCTAAGAACACAAAAGCTGATGCCTTGTCCCGAAAATTTTCTCCTGAGGAAAGATCCGAAGAAACCCCTGAAACTATCGTACCCTCTAAGTTTATAAATTCCGCCAACTCATTTGACATTCTCGAAAAGATCGTTGAAGCTCAAACACAAATTCTGAGTAGTCTAGAGGTACCGGAAGGAACTCTTTATGCCGCACCCAGGTTTCATCAAAAGATACTAGAATGGGGCCACTCTGTCCATTCAGCCGGCCATCCTGGCTTCAAAAGAACTTTGGATCTTATCAAGCGTACTTTTTGGTGGCCTAATATAGCAAAGATGGTTCATGAATTTACTAGTGCTTGTCCAGTATGCGCACAAAACAAGACTCTTCATCAAAGACCCTCAGGCTTACTTATGCCCTTGCCAGTACCTGAACGTCCATGGTCACATATTTCAATGGATTTCATTGTGGATCTACCCCCTTCCAGAGGGATGAATACCATTTTGGTCATCGTTGACCGTTTTTCAAAACAGGTCTACTTTGTTCCACTCAAATGACTTCCCTCCTCGCCCACCCTAGCTGATATCTTCACCAAGGAGGTGTTTCGTATCCATGGGATACCTACATTCATAGTCTCGGACCGAGGCACGCAATTTATATCGAAATTTTGGCGTGCTTTCTCCAAGAGGCTTGGCATGGCGCTATCCTTCTCGTCAGGCTATCACCCCCAGATTTATGGGCAAACTGAGAGACTAAATCAAATACTGGAACAATACCTACGGTGTTTTATTTCTGATTCCCAGGATAATTGGGTTGACCTGCTACCTTGGGCAGAATTTGCAACCAATTCACTTCGTAATGAATCCACGCACGAAACCCCGTTCTTCATGAATTATGGTTTCCACCCAAGTCGACTGCCAATCTCAAACATTCCGATAGGAGTGCCGGCGGCTGATGAACGGGTAACTACTCTTCAGGAGTCATGGATCAAGATCCAGTCCGTGCTTCTTAGCGCCGCTCAGAAATTCAAGTCTCAGGCAGACCACAGTCGTCAACAGGCCCCTAATTACAAGTCAGGGGACCGAGTTTGGCTTTCGTCCAAGAACATCAAGTTTAAGTCTCCGACCCCGAAATTGGCACCCCGATTCTTAGGGCCTTTTCTGATCCAGGAACAAATCAATCCTGTGGCATTTCGTCTGCAACTTCTGTCTTCCATGAGGATTCCAAACGTATTCACGTTTCCTTGCTCAAGCCATTCGTCCAGAGCAAACGGTTCCCTGCTAAGACCCATAAATCCAAACCAGTCACGGTCCAAGGACACCCTGAATTCGAAATCCAGACAATCATGGATTCTCGTGTATCAGAGGAAAGATACAATTCCTTGTTCACTGGAAGGGTTATGGCCCAGAGGAATGCTCTTGGGTTACAAAGGAGGGCATCCATGCTCCAGTTCTCTTGGACCGCTTCCACAAGAAATTTCCATAGAAGCCTTGGATGGATCATCCTGAGGTCGATCCTGAAGGACAGTACTGTAAGGAATCGGGGGCCACGTCCCTTGCAGCATGACCCCTCCTTACCCATTACCAGTACTGCAGTGGCTGCTGCCCCTGCCCCCCGTCGCTACCCATGCCGCCGCCCAGTGCATACCTTGAACTCTGCCGCCACCATCTTGGATTCTGGCACTGGTGTTACAGACTCTCAGCTGTGCTCTACTACTTCCTGGTCTCTCAGCCACTCACGAGCAGGTCCTCGACACGCCTCCGCCATGCCCCTGGTCCGGATTGGTCACTGTCGCTTTTAATATCCTGCTTTGCCTTCACTTCCTTGCTCTGCATAGCTCCTTGCTTCCTATGTAGCCTGGAAACTGTGTCGTGCTCCTGTTTGTCTTTACCCCCACAGATTTGAACCGGCTTGTCAGACTTACCTGTCTATCTCCCGACTTCGGCTTACCCATCACGATTCTTACCTCTCAGACACTTGGACATGGAAACGGATTTGACTACGGAACTCTCTATACTCCTGAACTCGACAAGTACAATGACTATTCTAAATCTTAATCCAGGCCTGGCCACGCTACAACCACATCCCAGACCCGCTCCCTCTGCTGTCGGTGTGTATATTCAACATCCCACCTCAGTACAGGGGACTGGCCTGGTCTGCGGGCTGCACAGCGTGACAATGTATTACTTCCTGGTAAAATATTTTATAAATAAATAAATATAAGAATTAGTTACTTTAACAACCTAAAGGCGTATTACCTATACACACAATGTGAGTTGATACACTATATGGTTATAGAATTTATATCTATATATACAGTATTAAACTATGTGTGTTATTTTCTCTATACCTGCATAATATCCTGCTGCCTGTGAGCCTGGGAGAAATTGGGAATATCCTGCCATCAGAGACCATATAAGAAGTACCCTGACTCCTGACGTTTCTCTTCTACAGTCTGGTTAAACTGATTAACCGAGATGCCTGCTTTATCTTACTAAATGTGAGTGCATTACCATCTTTATCTATACCGAATATATACAGAATTACACTATTGTGTTTTCTCTTTTATTTTTATATCATCTGGATGTGAGTGCGCATTGGATCCTCCTATCCTAGCTGTGGGTTGTGTTGTTGAAACCAAGGAAGGCCCATTACCACCTCAACTGATGGAGTATGAATCACGCCCAAGGTGATCTCCTCCTGATGACTGTCCTCATGAGGGATAGTGCACATGTCTCCAAAGAAATGTAGGCCGGATGAAGTGGACATCTGTCTATGGCCTCCAACCCGACGGGCACTGCTTTATGCAGGAGCGGAATTTTTTTATTTTTGGTAGCAAAGTCCTGATCAATAAAATTACCGCCGGAACCAGAGTCAATGAATGTGGAGATGGTGATCTGAAATTTGTTCCCGCTAAGAAGAATGGGTAGCATAATCCGGATCTGGAATTTTTCCTGGGAAGAGGGGGAAGGAGAGATAGTGCCCAATGTGACCCCTATATACTGTACATCATTGGGCTTTGGCGTTTCCTGGCCAGAGAGGGCAGTTTGCAATGTGATGACTAGGATGACCGCAGTAGTGGCACAGGCCGCTGTCTCGCTGGCGCTATTTTTCCATAATGGATAACCTGTGACTCCCCAGTTGCATGGGTTCGGGTTCATCTAGAGGCTGGGAAAAAAAATAATAATAATAATTTAATTATTTCATATAGCGTTTTTCTCAAAATGGGACTCAACGTGCTTCACAATTACAGTAGAGTGTGCGGTACATAGCACATAGACATTATTACATTTCAAAACACCCCCACCCACCACTGCACACTCACCCACAACACCCTCGCCCACCTACAACACTCAACCACCCACCCAACACCCCCAACAATACCTTCACCTGACACCTACAACACCCTCACCAACTCATAACACCCTCACCGCACAACATTGGGACTGTGACGCTTTTCCTCTTCCACTGACTGAGCTACTGAGCTGGCTGTCTCTTTGGGAAGCTTGATGAACCTGTTGGAGGAAGGAGTCAATTATTGGACTGCTTACTGTACAGTAGAGTGACATAGTTGCATAGTAGATGAGGTTGAAAAAAGACGTACATCCATCAAGTTCAACCTATGCTAAATTTAGACAACAGATACTTTATCTTATATCTATACTTACTTATTGATCCAGAGGAAGGCAAACAAAAAAACCCATTAAGGGGAAAAATTAATTCCTTCCTGACTCCAAGAATTGGCAATCGGATTAATCCCTGGATCAACATTCTTCCCATGTATACTTATTTGGTATATCCCTGTGTACCTTTCCTTTCTAAAAATATGTCCAACATTTTTTTGAACAAATCTATTGTATCTGCCATCACAGTCTCCATGGGTAATGAATTCCACATTTTAACTGCCCTTACTGTAAAGAACCCTTTCCTTTGTTGCTGGTGAAATCTCCTTTCCTTCAATCTAAAGGGATGCCCCCAAGTCCTTTGTACTCCCCTTGGGCTGAATAGTTCATTTGAATGCTCCTTGTTCTGTCCCCGAATATATTTGTATATAGTTATCATATCCCCTCTTAGACACCTCTTTTCTAATGTAAATAAATCTAATTTAGCTAGCCTCTTCTCATAAGATAGATTGTCCATCCCCTTTATTAATTTGGTGGCTCTTCTCTGCACTCTCTCTAGTTCCATAATGTCTTTTCTTAGGATTGGTGTACAAAATTGTACTCCAGATTCAAGGTGTGTTCTTTCTAATGCTTTGTAAAGGGGCATAATACATTGCCGTTTAATGCAAGATAAGATCTTGTTTGCCTTTGTAGCTACTGCATGACTTTGGGCACTATTGCTAAGCCTGCTGTCTACAAGCACTCCTAAATCCTTCTCCATCAAGGATTCCCCAAATGTATCCCCTTATAATTTGTAAGTCGCTTTTTTATTCTTGCATTCCAAATGCATAACCTTACATTTATCTGTAATAAACCTCATCTGCCATTTACGGGCTCACATTTCCAGTCTCTCTAAGTCCTTCTGGAGAGAAATTACATCCTGCTCTGATTCTACTACCTTACACAATTTAGTATCATGAGCAAAGATGGAGACTTTGTTCTCGATGCCAACCTCAAGGTCATTAATAAACAAGTTAAAAAGCAGGGGTCCCAGTACCAATCCCTGAGGTACTCCACTCATGACGTTAGCCCAACCTGAAAAAGTTCCATTTCTGACAACCCTCTGTTTTCTATCCTTCAACAAGTTTTCAATCCAGGTGCATACGTTATTACTGAGTCCAATTTGCTTTATTTTGTACAACAACCTCTTGTGTGGAACCATATCAAAAGCTTTTGCAAAATCTAAGTAGACCACATCAACTGCATTACCCTGGTCTAAATTCCTACTTACCTCCTCAAAGAAACAAATAAGGATATATGTAGAATATATGTATTCTATGCATTTAAACTAAGATTCTATTGCACGTTGTATTGGACACTACAACTTCTTCTACTCCGGGAGCTACTTCACAGGAGCCTCAGCCAGCCATGCAACTGCAATAAAGGGTGGACGTCACTGACGTCATCACATGGTCCGAATGGAGTAGAAGTTCCCAAAAAAACCACAGGAGGAAATCTATACTCTCGACAGATTCCTTGCTGTATTGCAGCAGTCACTGACGAGTTTCTTGCATTCAGATTAATGTGATCACATATCAAGGACTTTTTGGTCATTCCTTTTCATCCAACACTTAGAGGTCCTGCCACTGGGGTAAGGATTGACAATTCCTATTACACTTACCCTGTGAATAATGTTGTGTTCTCCAGGGGCGGGGACTGATGATATACAGTCACAGAACCAGGTCTTATATTGGGGCAGACACTTGCAGGTCATGGTTATCTACACATTCCGATAAGGACTGCTCCCTATGGGGCCTATTCTATTGCTTTGATAAATGACTTATCAAGAATTTTGGGCACTTCTCGAACGAGTTTGAAAGTGTACTGTAGCTATTCAGACAGCTCTGATAACTTGCCAAACTTCCTCGAGAAGTGTTTTTTCCCAATCGGTCACACTCCCGCACAGACAAACCATGCAAATGCTCCAAAAATGAAAAAACACACATTTTTTGCCAAATCAAGCTATACTAGTAGCTCCGAGATGCACATCACTGCTGCAACTTGCAAGCATCTCGCAGGTTCTGATCTAGATGGGATCCGCAATGTGACTCTGAAGAAAAAAAATATTTTTACTGCATCGGATTGAAGCCGGGAATCTCCGAGCTGAACCGCATTAATACCAGCTCTGGAGACCCCCACTTCAATCCAATGTAATAAAAATACATTTACAGGCAGCTACTTAGTGGCTAAACACTAAGGTAATTAAGGGGTTAAATACCAGTGCCCAGTTTATTGGGGTTAGAGGGGGTGGGTGAAGGTGGTATTTGGCCTGTGATGGGTTTTTATGCCTGCCGGGAAAGTTGCAGGAGGAATTAACCCCTTAAACACCTTAGTGGCTACTACCGCTATGGTAGTGAAAGGGTTAACCCCTCCCACTACCCACCCAGTAGGCAAAAATACCCACCACAGGCAACTCCAAGCTTCACCCACCCCCTCTACCCCCAATAAACATTATAATACAATACAAACACAATACTATCCAATAAACCCATTGATTGCCAGTGTGGTTACCTACAGTGTGCCCTCAGTGGGAGCAAAGTTAACCCCAATGAATGAATGGGCACCCTACTACCAACCCCCTCTACCCCCAATAACCCTTCCCCCCCAACATAGTAATGGGCAAAATCTATATTATCCAGATCTGGATCATAGCACATTTGCCCATTAAAAATAGAATAATCTCCAGCCAATATACAGTAAATTATAGATGTACTTACCCCTGCCAGAATGAAGGCTACCCTCATCCTCATCCTCATCATCGTCCTCCTCATCTTCCGTGGGCAACAACATTAAAATAAAAAAAACTAACTATTGGCCACTAACCCCTTAATTACCTTAGAGGCCTAACCACCCTCTCTGGGACAACTGCCCTCACCCCCTCTAGCCCATTACCAGACATACAAATAGTCAAAGGCACTAGTAGCCAAAAATGGCTAATAGCACATTTGCCCATTTGTTTGCAAAACTAAAGAATGATACAATAAAATAATATTGGCATACTGTAACAGTACAATACATTACACTTGCCAATAAACCCATTGATTGTCACTGTGGTAAACCATGCTCACAATATGGGCATGGATTGCCACAATGGTAGTCACTGGTCATCCTAAAAAATATACACACAATTAAATAAAATACAATCAATGTGTTTCTGACCTTTGTCGGGATTCACCCTTCTCGACCAACTGCGGCACAAATTCTTGACCCTCAATGCAATACTCCTCACCATCATGATGTGCAGAAGTCCATGATCCTCTATTGATTGCAGAGGAGTATGGGGTGAGTAGTCTTCTTTCCATTCTTTTCTTCTTTTCTTCCTTCATTCCTCTATTCTTTATAATTCAAAGGGTCCCGGAGATGTTGATCCGATGGCTTCTTGGGCTCAAATGAGATGGCACAGGACTTATATAGTGACAAGCAATGCATTTTTTGGCAAATGTATGTTTTTATTTAATTGTAATGTATTGTATTTTTTGCTATTTTTTTTAGGTTGCCCATTCATTGTCATTGTGGCAATCCATGCCCATATTGTAGGAATGGTTTACCACAGCCAAAATCAATGGCTTTATTGTCAAATGCATGTTTTTATTTAAATCGTATGTGTTTTATTTTGTGGTTCTTTTTTTAGGTTACTTATTTATTGCCATTATGGCAATCCATGCCCATATTGTGGGCATAATTTACCACTGTGACATTCCATGGGTAGAGGGTGTGGCGTTAGCTGCCCTGAGGAAGGTGGTTAGGCTACCCAGGTGGGTAGTGGGGGAATGGGGTTAACCCCTTAATTGCTGTAGTGGTTACAAACCTCTAAGGTGATTAAGGGGTTTGTGGCCAGTGGTTAGTTTTTTTATTGTAATGTTTCTACCCACGGAGGACGCAGAGGACACAGAGGTCACGGAGGAAGATGAGGATGTGTCTGTTTTGGGGGGTGGAGGGTATTGGAGGTAGAGGGGTTGGGTAGTAGGGTTTTTGTATTTTAATGTTTATTGGGGTAGATGAGGGGGCTAGTTGCTCCATGCTGTGTGGTTAGGTATATCGAGTGGGTAGGGGGTGGAGTTAGCCCCTTCATTACCATAGCGGTTACCACCGTTATTGTAGTTATGGGGTTAACTACTCCCGCAACCTTCCCAGTAGGCCTAACCACCCGTGCTGGGGCAACTACTCCTTTCCCCCTCACCTCTACCCCCAACAAACCAGATACTCTTGTTTAACCCCTCCATTAGATTAGCGGCTAGCCGCTAAGTTAATGAAGATGTTTTTATTTAATTTTAATAACTCAGTATTGAAGCAGGGGGTCTCTGGAGCTGAACTGCATTAATTTCAGACACCAGAACCCACTGTTCCAGTGTTACAGGCCCCGGTATGGGGTGCCAGAATCTCCCTGCATTTTTTAAATGTCTGGTCCTACTGTGGGTGGAATTTCATGCCATGTAACAGTAACTAAAGAAAGCCAGTCTTGCTACATTTGCATGAAATATTTTTGCACAATTGTACACTACTGTATGAAGCACGGATTTTTTTTGTCTTGTTGTTTTTTTAGATTTGCTTTTGAACTTGATATAAGACTTGATTAGATTTCATTCAGGCCATAGAGTACATTTTCAAAATAGGCACACAATAGATAGTAGTAATGCTAGATGTCAGCATTAAGCAATCATAAAAAGCAACAACATCATCACCAATACAATAACATCCCTAATCAATAGACATAATAACTACTCCTTGTATTGTATTGTATTGTATGTCTTTATTTATATAGCACCATTAATGAACATAGTGCATTCAAAACTATCTGTGTAAGTCAAGACCTTACACGGATTCAGAAGCAACTCTCCTGCTCCGAATGATTGACTGTAAACACAAATAAAATATTTCAGGATTCCACATGCTACCCTTCGTACCTGCTTATCCCTCAACATGCTCTTCTCCTCTCCTGTTTCTTCCTGCTCTCTCTTCTCTCCTGTATCTCCCCTACACGTTCTCCTCTTTTCCAACTTTTCCCCCACATATGTTCCTCTTTGCACCAGCTTCTCTCCTATATGTACCCCCCTTTTTTAATCTCACTCTTCCCCCCATTCTCTTTCACTCCTCTTCCTCTTTCTCTTACTCCCCCCTCCCTCTCTCTTGTATTTCACCCCTGACCTCTGTCTTTTACTCCTACTCTCCCCTCTCTCTTTTACTCCTCCCCTCTCTCTTGTACTCCCCCCTCCCCTTTCTCTTTTACTTCCCATACCTCCTCCCTCTTACTCCATCCCTGGGGGAGAAAGGTAGAGAAAGGAAGGAGTAAGGGAGAGAATGGAGGCGGAAGTAAGACGCCACCTACATCTTTGCAGTTTTGCAGATACTTCTACGGAGGAATACAGCAGTTCTCAGCCCCACTGTGACTCAAAATCACGATAAGCCTAATTTTAATTATTTTTTGTATGTGTGATATTTACTTCCATATATTTTTAATTGTAATACAGTAACACATGATGAGAGTTGTGTGCTCTTTTTTGCATTTGTTTCTAGGTATGTGAAGTTGTGTGTAAATATGTCTTTATATATAGCGCCATTAATGTACATGGCGCTCGCTTCACAGTAGTAATACATGTGACAATCATATAAATAACAAATAATACAAATAGCAGATCATGGGAATAAGGGCTTCAGACATAAAAGTAACATTTAGGATAAGGAGTTGCTGCTCCGAAGTGCTTACAATCGAATTGATAGGTAGGAAGAACATACAGAGAAAGTAGGAGGGCATTCTGGTAAGTGTGTCTTCAAGAGGCCAAGCTTTAGGTTGCAGGTGTTGTATAGTAAGCAACGGAGCTACTCATATGCTTCATTAAGCAGGTGTTTTAAGGTGGCTTAAAAGTGGATAGAGTCCTAGGGGGCTATGCACTAAGCTCAATGGCTTTGCGTTCTGATTTTCCAAAAAAGCAGGTTCGTTAAAAAGTGAGGCTGGGGACGCGATTCACTAAGGCCTTGATCCCATATTTTAACGTACCTGCTCAAAATAGCTCAAAACACCCACAGCATACTGCTGCGGCCCCTTTTATTCTAAAACATCACCACATTTTTCCGGGATTTTTTTTCGAATGCTACGCACTTCACCGGGTGCCTGCCACATTCATGTTGCGTTCTCAGCCGTGGGTCATGCGCGGTTGATGCGCGGTTCATGCGTTTATTGAGAATGGTTCGGATTTAATAGGTTGAAATTCTTCACGTGTCCGCCAGATGGCAGATATTCATGAATTGTAATGCGCATGCGCAACAGTAATGTGTCGACTTGCAGGTGTTTCGTTTAAAAATGATACCACAGTGGGCTATTGTAAATTGGCCTTGGGACTGAAGGAAGAGGTTACAATAATGTATCAATTTAGGCTTTTCATATTAAAGAAAGACAAAGACCTGTTTCTGTTATTCTCCAGAGACCCGCCGCTATGAGCGTTAAAGTGCAGCCCGTGTTCCAAAAACCCGACAGAACGTACGCGTATTTAATATGGGCCGCGATTAATGCAACAGATGATAAGATGGCAACAGTTGTTCAAATTTATCAGTATTTTATCGAAAACTATGACTTTTACAAATTTTCGCCAGCTCCTCATGTGTGGAAGCGTGCAATAAGGAAAAGGTTATGTAGCGATCCATATTTTTATCGTATTGATCCCGAATTTATTGGAGGGTATTGGTGTGTATCACCGGGTTTTTCCTGTATCTATGATCATGCAGATGGCAAAAGGCAAAAGGTCGTGTTAAAACCAACTAAGAAATGACAGTCGCTGGCAAGCAATGCGCCAGCACCAGCACCAGCTTCCAATAACGGTCCCACCGTCAGTGACAACCCTTGCTGTCTGTCCACGCACGAATACCTGCAGCTTGAGCCGGATTTCGCGTGCAGTTTGGAGCAAGCTTGCATGTACCTAAGCGATTTCCAGCCTCATCAGCTGACTACAGGTGTAGTAGTCCCGCTGCCAACTGTCAACGTTTATGATCAAGAATACTGGACTGGCAGTGGCCCGGCGCCGGCGCCAGCTGAATGAAAAATTCTACAGTATGGTTAGTAATGTTGCCGTATTTTTTCTGTTTATTTTTTATTTTGAAAATATCAATATCGGTGCGATTCAAAAGTCAAGCGATTCTCCTGTAAGCAATATCATTGGCTGAGCGGCTTCTACAGTACTGCAGATTCTGAACAATTGGTGGAACGCTAGGCGCATGCACATTGGAACCTTCTTGAAACGCATACTGTATGCGTGTCATCACATCGACGGTAGGCGCATGCGCATGTGAACAGGAGACGCCCCCCCGAGAAAATTATTGGTGGGACTGACTGGGAACTTCTTTAGGGGAATGACCATTACAGTAAAACTTTTCTTTTTGTTTTTCCTCAGAAAAGAAAACATCAAATGGAGGGATTTCGATGGATAATATCGCTTTGTGTAACAATGCCTGCACATTGCTGAATCGGATTTAAAAAAACACGTACCGGAGTTTACATTTTAGTGGCCATTGTTATTGATTAGGATAGAATACCTGAAACAGTATGCTGATGTTTTCCGACCGTACAGTATACAATACTTTTTTATATATACTGTATAATAAGCCTGAAAAAATAAAAAGTATGCATTTATTCTACATGTATTACAGTACATACAGTATGTATCTTCTATACAGTACCAGTATATACTGTACTGCACAATACAGTATGTGTCTACTATTTTTTTTAATACTCTTGTGATGTGCAGTACTGAGCATGCCTACAGGATACAGTACAGTATGCCTGGACAGTAGTGTACATTCTAGAAACACAGAATTGTGTTACAGTATCAAAGGAGACAATGGAACAATTTAAAACAAATCAACATGTTATTTTATGGTGGAGTAAGTACAAAAACATTTATTTACAAATACTGTACAATGTAAAAACATTTTAAGTGCACAGCAATTCAAAACATCAACAGGTGTATGGTTTACTGCTAGTGAAAACATTTATGTACAGAAAGTAAAAACATTTACAGTCAGTCAGTATGGTTTACAGTCACATGTTGTTATTAAAAAAATTATTTATTCATAAAATATACAAAACGCAACATCTCCTTTATTAAAGAACGGCAAGTCAAAACATTTACAGTGGATGGTGTGCAGAACAGCCAGTCAGGCCTGCACAACTACAGTCCTCGAGGGCCGCGAACAGGCCCAGTTTTCAGGACAACCTTGAAAACCGGGCCGGTTTGTGGCCCTCTGGGACTGGAATTGTGCAGGTCTTGTGTACAGTAAAAACAAACATGTATTTATTAATACAAGTTAAAACACACAACATCTCTTTTATTTAAGTACAGCAGGTCAAAACATGTACAGTACAGTTCAGCACAACAGTAGGGTCTTACCTGTTATTAAATTTTTTTATTTATTCATAAAATATACAAAACGCAACATCTCCTTTATTAAAGAACGGCAAGTCAAAACATTTACAGTGGGATGGTGTGCAGAACAGTCAGTCAGGCCTGCACAACTACAGTCCTCGAGGGCTGCAAACAGGCCCGGTTTTCAGGACAACTTTGAAAACCGGGCCTGTTTGCGGGCCGCTGGGACTGGAAAAATACATTTACCAAACATTTACAACAGTAGAACACTCACGCAAATGCGTACCCCACCAGATTGTCCTTCCATGGCCAATGCCTTGCATGGCGCAAAATGCCATTAATGCCATCTCGAATGCCTTTCATTACAGGATCTGTTATTGAAAAAAAGCGCCGCAATTGATCCAGACTGATCTTTCTTAAATTGTCAGGAAGCGCCTTTTTTTCGCGATTTCCTTCGTAGTTCACTTTGAAGGCCCACACGCAGTACACCAAGTAGGACACGTGGTGCTTAAAAATTAACAAGACATACTTGCGGGGTGCACCAGCACTCATCACCCTATACTTCTCCCTTAGTGCCGGTGGCAAATCGCGCAGGATGATGTCGGGCACCGTATTAATGCGAGCGAATGTAGGTGTTCTTCTGTGAGCGGGTGTGCTTGTGGCGGCGGGCGAGGGTAGGTTGTCTGGGAGGAAGCTTTCCTCCTGTCTTGGTCGCCATGTTGTCTCCTGGCGTGGTCTTGACGGGGTTGTCATGTTATCCTCGTCAACGGCATACATGTACACAAATTCTTCTGGTGGAGGGGGTGCGCTTTGTGATGGAAGGTGGTCGATGCTCCCATTCATCACATCCGGCGTCGGGGATACAGGGACATGAACACCGAGCAAATTATGTATCCCCGCTATGTCAGTCTCTATCTTCTCCATCTGTCGATCCATCCATTGATCCATCTTCTCCATCCGTTGATCCATCTTCTGCATCCGTAGAGCCTTATTTAGCATCCGTTGATCCATATTTAGCATGGTCTCCAGAAGCAGATCTATCTTTTCCAGCACAATAGAGTTCCCGGGGATATCAACACTTATCCCATTCAGCATCCGGTCTAACAAGCTGCTTCTTGTGCATGGCGTGCTGTGGACATCTGGGTGGATGGGTGCTACGGAGGATGAGATGGGGGTTCCATGGAGAGAAGCGGCAGTCTTGTCGAAGAATGGTGGAGGAGGTGACCTGTGGATATCCGGGAGAGGAGAAGCTGCAGCGTTGATGAAGAGGGATGGAGAAAGTGACCTCTGGATTTCCGGGAGAGAAGCGGCAGAGTCGTCTAAGTGCAAAGGAGAAAGTGACCCGTTGATTTCAGAGGCACCAGCAGCAGCGTCGTCGAAGAGCACTGGTGAAGATGGCCTGTGGGTTTCTGGGATGGCGGCGGCAGCGTCGAGGACGAGTAGTGTAGAAGACGGGCTGAAGATTTCTGGGAGAGTGGCGGCAGAGTCGTCGAAGTGTATGGGAGGAAATGGTCTGCGGGTTCGATGGGTTGGCTGCCATTTGTTTTGCGTTGAGTGTACATCACCGTATTTCTTCTTGACATAATAAGGCTGACGTCTATTAAAACCATTAGCCTTTGGAGTCAGCAGAAGGTTTTGTTTATTGGCCTTAGCCTGTCGCTTTGGCCTTGGCGTGGACACGGCTGCCGCCTTTCGCTTTTTCTGTGTGATAGGCACGGCAGAGGCGAGTGGCTTCCTGCATCCGTAGAATCGGGGTTGATCCATGGAAGCAGATGGCACAATGCAGTATCTGGACAAGGGCAAGTTCAGATAAAGATCATCGAGTGGTGGGCTATGCAAAGTGTGTAACCTTTTATGCATGGCGACGAGGTACAGGTGTTGAAAGTGGGTGTACTCTAATGTGAGTCATTACCGTATAAATACACCATCCATTTTGTGGATTCACTGCACATTGAATACACATCGACTAAACATCGAATATACATTCTTGTGTTTGTATTTCTTTCTACTCGCAGCAATGCCTGTTAAAAGATTTCAAAGGAGCTCAGGATGCGAATTAAGGAGATGTACACGAGCGGACACCGAATTGCTGCTATCCAACGCTGGTTAGCTACTTCTGGCATTGTTGTGCCAGCAACCACCGGGAGCTATCATGCACACGGAAAAACCAGAGAACGCAAAAGGACAGCAACGGTAACTAACACGTAAGTATATTTATATAACTAAATTTATTTATTTTTTTATAAAATATTGTACTGTAGATCTACTAGTATACTGTAATAGTGTACTGTAGATCTACTGTATCTAATTTTATAGTTATTCCTGTATATTTATATAACAACAGTATATGTATATTTTTTATATTGCTGCATATTAATAGAACAATATATTGTGTACTGTAGATCTACTGTATCTAATTTTATAGTTATTTCGGAATATTTTTTTACAGTATAGCAATGGTATATGTATATTTTTTATAATGCTGTATATTAATAGAACAATATATTGTGTACTGTAGATCTACTGAATCTAATATTTTAGTTATTTTGGTCTATTTATATTACAACAGTATATATATTTTTTATATTGCTGCATATTTATAGAACAATATCTCATTGTATACTATTTTTTCACCAAATGATGTGCTGTGCTTGTGGCCTACTGCACTGTAATTTACCGGATTATTTTTCTGTACATTGTAGGGAGACAACTCTTCTGGTCGACAAAATAAGTGAGGAGAATGATGAGAAGAGTGCATTAAGGGTCAAATACACTCTGCAGGAAAATCACAATCTCACTGTATCCGAGACCAACATAAAGAAGATGAGACGCAGAATTGGATGGAAATATGGACGTGTGAGGTTAGTACTGGACAGTACAGGAGGTAAAAGTGTTGTTTAAGAAACTGTACTGTACCGCTAAAATTATTTATTCCTTGTCATTACAGAGCGTACCCCATGATAAGGGACGTTAACAAAATCAAGAGAGTGGTCCAGGCCCAGGCATGGATCGACAGTGGAGAAACTTTCCAGGATTGCATCTTCACTGACGAGTCTACTGTTTCGCTGGAGAGATTTGCCACCTTTGCATTCGACAAAAAAGGTTGCATATCTATGAAGCCGTGTCCAAAATACCCAGTGAAGATGCATGTGTGGGGTGCCATCTCTAGGCGTGGACCAGGATGCATTGTCATCTTTGAAGGTAAAATATATAAAAAATAATGTAGCTTTTTGAACTTTACTGTACTAGTGTGCAGTTTTTTAAGCACTTTTCTTTTCTTGTTATAGGAATCATGTATAAAGCTTTCTTCCAAGATAAAATTGTGCCTGAGATTGTGTAATACTTCACACGCGAGTTCCCGGATGGTCACCGTTTCTACCAGGACAACGATCCGAAGCACACCGCGTCAACAGCGCATATCCTTGAGCACGGTATCAACTGGGTGAAGACGCCAGCGGAGTAAGTGCGGTAACCGTGTCTCATTTTTTCCCACTGTTTTTACTGTATCTCTTAAAATAATTGTCCTTTTTTTCCAATGACAGATCGCCAGACTTCAATCCGATCGAAATGGTCTGGCATCAGCTGAAGGACCATATCCGAAAAGTCGTGAAACCCTCCAAAAAGGATGAGTTGTTGAAAGGCATACTGAGTTTTTGGAACGATGTACTCACCGTGGAACGCTGCAATAAATATATTGACCATATTGTGACTGTGTTGCCCATTGTGATCGCGCATAATGGGCAAGCATCAGGAAGGTAGTACTGTACTGTAGTATTGTAAGTACAGTATGATACAGGTAAGTATGGCACAGATTTTTTCTTTCCTTGTAGTCAGAGTATACAGAAATTCCAGTATAGACTAGTTTGACAGTACTACGGTAACTGCATACTGTAGTCCAATATGGAGTAGCTATACAGTACACAATGCCATAATACAGTATTCACCTACTGTACAGTACAGTAACTGCTCAATTTATTTATTTCCAGAGAGAGCAGCACCAGCCATCTAGTTACAAAGTATTTAACAGTAGTCAGAGTATACAGTAGTTCCAGTATGGACTTATTTGACAGTGCCAACAGCGTACGGTAGTCCAATATGGAGTAGCTACAGTATACAGTACACAATGCCATAATACAGTACAGAATGCACCTAACTGCTCCATTTATTTATTTCCAGAGAGAGCAGCACCAGCCATCTGGTTCCAAACTATTTAACAGTAGTCACAGTATACAGTAGTTCCAGTATAGACTAGTTTAACAGTACTACACAGCACACAATGCCATAATACAGTATGCACATAACTGCACTCATTTTTTGTTTTCTTGTCTTTTCAGGAAAAAAGGATGGACTGGGAGAGAGGGGTGGGGGGGGGTCGTCTACAGTCTGAACTGTTTGTACAGTCAAGTGTACAGTATCTAAACAGCAGTAATGATGTTCACAAAACCTCTCCTCTCTCAATGAACTACTGTACTGTACACAGAATGAGGAAGAAGACAAAGACGGAAAAAATTATATTACTATATATATATTATAAATATATATTATTAAATAATATTATTATCAATGTGCATTATTCATGTTTATCCACCGGCCCTCAATTTCCATCTGCCAGAAGAACTTAATAAAGACTGCATTATGTATTATTCATGATAATTTTTAGATTTGTATTTTTTGGTTCCTGATAAAATAAAGTAAATATTTATTTACATTCATGCTAATCAGAATCATTGACAACACCCCCCCCCCCCCACACACACACACACACACACACCTACAGTACACCAAAGAAAAAGAATGAATGACAAAACAACATGAATCAGTTAATGTTTTTTTTAACTCTCAATTCTCACGATGCTGTGCAAATCAGATTTACATATCAAATTCGAGAAGGGATTTTTCCAAAGCGTTACCGCAATCAAAGCCTCAAAGGGTTGGAGGGGGGGGTTGGGTGAGTCATGCGCAGTAATCAGCTAGCTCCCATCTCAAAAAGGATTACACGCAGGCGCAGTGAGGTGACGCTCGGCTAGGGACGGATTAAAAACACAATGACAAGCTTCAGAAAATGAATGACTCAACAATGGTTCAACAAAGACCTTCAACTTTGGAAAGGCAGATTTTAATAAACTAAGGTCTAATCTAGTAGTAATACAATCGGATGATGTTTTTGCAGGGAAAAATGTAGAAGATAAATGGGCAGTCTTTAAAACATTGATAGAAAAGCACACTTATCAGTGTATACCCTTGGGTAATAAGTATAAAAGAAATAAGTCAAAACCGATGTGGCTAAATAAACAGGTACTGTAGGGGAGGAAATGGACAAGAAGAGGAAGGCGTTTAGATACTTTAAGTCAGAAGGGACAGAGACATTGTATCAGAATTATAAGGAATGTAACAAAAAATGCAAAAGGTCAATCAAATTAGCAAAAATGGATAATGAAAAAAGGATTGCAATAGAAAGTAAGGTCAACCCTAAAAAATTCTTTAAGTACCTAATTAACAAAAAAATGAGAAAATAAAATGTAGGACCCTTTCAGTGTGAGATGGGTATGCAGATTATTGGAGATAAGGAAAAAGCTGAGGTATAAAAAAAATTATTTGCCTCTGTGTTTACCAGGGAAGAATCAAGTTCAATTGTAGTGTCGCAAGAGGAAGCCACAACCTCCATATTAATGACCAATTGGTTAACTGAGGAAGAAGTTCATAAGCGACTTGAAAAAATTAAAGTTAATAAGGCACCTGGCCCCGATGGCATACAAGAGTTCACAAGGAGTTAAGCTCAGTAATAGCAAAACCATTATATTTAATATTCAAGGACTCCATTTCCACAGGCTCAGTACCACAAGATTGGTGTAAAGCAGATGTGGTGCCTATATTTAAAAAGGGAGCTAGATCACACCCGGGGAATTACATACCTGTAAGCCTGACTTCAATAGTAGGGAAACTACTTGAAGGTTTAATAAAGGATAATATTCAGGAATACCTAATGGAAAACAAAATTATTAGTAATAGTCAGCATGGATTTATAAAGGATAGATCTTGCCAAACTAACCTTATTTGTTTCTTTGAGGAGGTAAGTAGGAATTTAGACCAGGGTAATGCAGTTGATGTGGTCTACAGTAGAGGCAACTCTTATTCGAACAAAAACCAGTGGCAATTCCCCAAAAAAACCAGGAAAACACCCAGGTACATTCTGAATACAAGCCTTAAACTTTCCTTAAACTAGCCCCAGCATTTCTGCATTGATTAATGGCCTATCAGATTAACAGCGGGGGTCCCTGGCAGTCCCATTCAAACTGAATTGGACTGCCAGGGATCCCTGCTGTGTTAATCCTATGGGTCGTTAGTCAATGCAGAAATGCCTTAAACGTGCCTCAAACTAGCCCAGAACATACCCAGCACATACCCAGCACATACCCAGAATGTAACCCGGCTAGTTTACGGCAAATGTTAGAATAAACGTTGCCTCTACTGTACTTAGATTTTGCAAAGGCTTTTGATACGATTTCACACAAGAGGTTGGTGTACAAAATAAAGAAAGTTGGACTCAGTAATAATATATGCACCTGGATTGAAAACTGGTTAAAGGACAGACAACAGAGGGTTGTCATAAATGGAACTTTTTCAGGTTGGGCTAAAGTCGTGAGTGGAGTACCTCAGGGATCGGTACTGGGACCCCTGCTTTTTAACTTGTTTATTAATGACCTTGAAGTTGGGATCGAGAGCAAAGTCTCCATCTTTGCTGATGATACTAAATTGTGTAAGGTAATAGAATCAGAGCAGGATGTAATTTCTCTTCAGAAGGACTTGGAGAGACTGGAAACGTGGGCAGGTAAACGGCAGATGAGGTTTAATACAGATAAATGTAAGGTTATGCATTTGGGATACAAGAATAAAAAGGCGACTTACAAATTAAAGGGAGATATATTGGGGGAATCCTTGATGGAGAAGGATTTAGGAGTGCTTGTAGAAAGCAGGCTTAGCAATAGTGCCCAATGTCATGCAGTAGCTGCAAAGGCAAACAAGATCTTATCTTGCATCAAACTGGCAATGGATGGAAGGGAAGTAAACATAATTATGCCCCTTTACAAAGCACTAGTAAGACCACACCTTAAATATGGAGTACAATTTTGGGCACCAATCCTAAGAAAAGACATTATGGAACTAGAGAGAGTGCAGAGAAGAGCCACCAAGTTAATAAAGGGGATGGACATTCTAACTTATGAGGAGAGGCTAGCTAAATTAGATTTATTGACATTAGAAAAGAGGCGTCTAAGAGGGGATATGATAACTATATACAAATATATTCAGGGACAATACAAGGAGCTTTCAAAAGAACTATTCATCCCACGGGCAGTACAAAGGACTCGGGTCCATCCCTTAAGATTGTAGGAAAGGAAATTTCACCAGCAACAAAGGAAAGGGTTCTTTACAGTAAGGGCAGTTAAAATGTGGAATTCATTACCCATGGAGACTGTGATGGCAAATACAATAGATTTGTTCAACAAAAAGGTTGGACATCTTTTTAGATGGGAAAGGTATACAGGGATATACCAAATAAGTATACATGGGAAGGATGTTGATCCAGGGATTAATCCGATTGCCAATTCTTGGAGTCAGGAAGGAATTAATTTTTCCCCTTAATGGGGTTTTTTGTTTGCCTTCCTCTGGATCAATAAGTAAGTATAGATATAGAATAAAGTATCTGTTGTCTAAATTTAGCATAGGTTGAACTTGATGGACGTATGTCTTTTTTCAACCTCATCTACTATGTAACTATGTAACTAGGTAACTATGTAACTATGAGCTCATTCAGTTATCAGCATTTCAAGGATCATTGATAGTTTCTTATTAATTATGAGTGCGTGGAAATCTTTGTTGGATATTTACATTAGAAAGAGGCGTCTAAGAGGGGATATGATAACTATATACAAATATATTCAGGGACAATACAAGGAGCTTTCAAAAGAACTATTCATCCCACGGGCAGTACAAAGGACTCGGGTCCATCCCTTAAGATTGTAGGAAAGGAAATTTCACCAGCAACAAAGGAAAGGGTTCTTTACAGTAAGGGCAGTTAAAATGTGGAATTCATTACCCATGGAGACTGTGATGGCAGATACAATAGATTTTTTTTTTAAAAAGTTGGACATCTTTTTAGATGGGAAAGGTATACAGGGATATACCAAATAAGTATACATGGGAAGGATGTTGATCCAGGGATTAATCCGATTGCCAATTCTTGGAGTCAGAAAGGAATTCATTTTCCCCTTAATGGGGTTTTTTGTTTGCCTTCCTCTGGATCAATAAGTATAGATATAGGATAAAGTATCTGTTGTCTAAATTTAGCATAGGTTGAACTTGATGGACGGAAGTCTTTTTTCAACTTCATATACTATGTAACTATGTAACATGTAATGTATTTCATAATGGGCAAATAATCTATTATCCATATCTGGATAATAGTTATTTTGCACATTATTGTACTATATGTGTTGGGGGGGGGGGGGAATTGATGTATTTAATGTATAGGTCCGGTTAATTTTTTTTACATACAGGGTTGGTTCCTATTGGTTTGCGAGAGACCTCTGTAGATCACCTGAGGTCTCCCCGGGCTTCTCACGGGTAACAGGCTGGCGGGTCCACAGGGGACACCTGCGGGGAAGAACTATTGGTTCACATCTGTGGGGGCAACGCGGACACGTAGGGACCACCCGTGGGTCCCCAGACCCCCGTGGGAACCACCCGAGGCCCCTCAGACACCTGTGGGTCTGACCCGGGGCCCCCAGACATCCACGGGCCTACCGTGGGGACCCAATTGTGGCCCACGGCGAACCGCGGAGACCACCTGGTGGGCCATGGCACCTGGCGGGACCCACCAACAGGCCTCCAGACCCTGTGTGAAACATGATGCTGGTAACCTGTAGGTCTGTGAGGTGACCCGTCAGGCCCACTGGGGACTCCCGTGGGCCTGGTGTATGAACCCTGTATGTAAAAGAATAAATCATGTATTTATGGGGGGGCACAGGGGGTGGGTTATGTATTTAATAAATAGAATGATGTTTATTGTGGGGCAGTGTATTGTTTTTATTGTGGGTACTGGGGGTGTGGGAAGGGGGTATTGGCCCCAAGGGTATGTGGGTAGGCCTCCCGGCTGGGTAGTGGGTGAGGGTGGTTAGGCCTCACGGGATGGGGGTTAGTGGGGGAGGGTATGTAGGCCTCCCGAGTGGTGGGTGAGGGTGTGTTAACCCCTTAATGACTGTAGCGGTTAATAACCTCTATGGTGATTAAGGGGTTAGGGGACATTACATTGGATGTTTTTATTCTTGTGTATGTTTTGCAGCATCGGAGGGGGCATGGGCAGGATGAAGATGAGGGTGAAGATGGCCTTCATCGTGGGTGCCTGTAAAAGGTAAGTGTAATATGTTTTTCCTGTATTTATTGAATGTTATATGTATTTAAAATGGGCAAATGCATTATTATCCATATGTTGATAATACTAATTTTGCCCATTACTGTATAGTATGTGTTAGGGGGGTGTATTTAGTTATATATATTGTTTATAATTTTTGGAGGCACAACATTGGTACCGCAGGCCCGCGGGTACCCCGGGACAGACGCGGGGACCCCCGGACTCCTGCGGGGACTCCCGCGGGGACCCCCGCGGGGTCAGCCGGGGCACCCACGCGACCCCAGGGCTGCCTCGGGGACCCCCGCGGGGTCAGCCGGGGACACCCGCCGGCCTGTTGTATGGGTTTTGCGCATGCAAAAATGAAATGCAATAATTTTTTCTAAGTCCAGCTTTTTTTGCGTCTACCTCGAACTGACGTGTTCTGATCAATGCAACTTTCACGTACGCTAAGGTTGCGTTGCTTAGTGCATCCCACTTAAGGGCAGAATTTAACGCAAACAGGGTTACGAACGAGCAAAGTTGGACTGAAAAAAGTAAGTTTTAGAGCGCAAAGTGCCTGTTTGTGTTGCTTAGTGCATCGGGTTCAGCGCAACATCACGTTCAAAGAGCACTTTGCGCTCTAAAAGTGACTTAACGGAGCTTAGTGCATGACCCCCATAGTCAGGTATTGAGGGGAGGTGCATTCCAGAGGTGTGGGGCAGTCAGTGAGAAAGATTTTAGACGGGAGAGGGCTTTAGATACAAAGTTTAGCCTTTGACATGGGAAGTATTATTTTATTTTCATATTTTTATATATTGTTCACTTTCACGACTGACTTTCACAGTAGACACTATTTAAAGCACTCATGTTTTTGTGTTTTAACTGATTCATGTTACAATACACAAATCACTTTTTCACATGTCACTATATTAATCCTTCATTATTGCATTTGGAGCACTCCAGTGTTCTTCCTCACATACACATCAAAGGCACTTATGGCTACACTATTGAGAATATTTGCACATCTTATACCTTCATTCATGCAAATAATCTTTCCATCTACCTTTTTCCCATAAATGCTACGAATTGAGGAGTCTATTTGCAAATATTTTCTTAATAATACATGTGACTATATCATTTTTCTATGAAATGTAAGGGTTATTGTTAGTCAAATAGAGTTAACGATATTAAGGCATTTTTTGTGTGTTAGTACTGTAGTTATTGCTGCATTTTAGGTTACATCTTTTTTTGGCATGAATAAGTGGGTTTTGGGTACAGAAACAAAAAGAAAGGGAGTTTATATGAGGAATGGGATGGGGGAAACAAGAAAAGCTACCCACAATTGTACATCAGTTATTTATATCTTAATATATTTTATATACATATGCAGCATAATGAGAAGACACAATTTATGGTCCAGTTGTAAAGAAGTTTCTTCTCTCTTGAAAGCCACTATGGGGGCTATGCACTAAGCAGTGATAAGTCATTTTAAGAACGCAAAGTGCTCTTAGAACGTGATGTTCCGTTGAGAGCGATTCACAGAGCAGTGCTAACAGGCGCTTTGCGCTCTAAAACGGACTTTTTTCAGGAAATGTTTCTAAGTCCAACTTTGCTTGTACGATCAGCTGTTTGCACTGATTTCTGCCCTTCAACGTGATTCTCTAAGCTCCGCTAACTTATCATATTTGAAAGTTGCACTGAAACAAGCTCACCAGCTAAAGGCAAGTGATAAAAAAAAAGCAGGACTTAGAAAATTTTCTTTGTTTACATTTTTGCAGGTGCAACACCCATACAACAGGCCGGAGGGCAGTCCCTGCGGGTCCCATGGGTGTCCCTGGGTGTCCCCGGGTGACCAAGGGGGGATCCGGGGGTCCGCGGAGTCCCCGCGGGAGTCTCGGGGTCCCGCGGGCCTGCGGTACCAATGGTGTGCCTCAAAAAAATAAACAATATTTCTAAATAAATACATCCCCCTCCCCCTGCCCAATAACACATACAGTACAATACAGTAATGGGCAAAATTACTATTATCCACATATGGATAATAATGCATTTGCCCATTTTAAATACATTAATCACAATAAATACAGTAAATACATATTACACTTACCTTTTCCAGGCACCCAAGATGAAGGCCATCTTCATCCTCATCTTCATCCAGGCCATGTCCCCATGTCCCCTCCTAAGCTGCAAAACATACACAAGAATCATTAACCTCTATTGTCATTAAGGAGTTAACCCACCCTCACGCACCACTCTGGAGGCCTATACACCCTCCCTCACTACCCACCCCATGAGGCCTAACCACCCACTACCAACAGGGTGGCCTACCCACCCTGGCTTGGGGACAATACCCACTTCCCCCACTCCCGTTAACTACAATAAACATCACTATATTTAATAAACAATACATAACCCACCCCCTGTGTCCCCCATAAATACCTGATTTATTCTTTTACATAAAAGAATTTATACCCCAGGCCCACGGGAGTCCCCGGTGGTCCTGACAGGTGTCTGCAGGCCCCACAGTGGCCCAGCAAAGGGTTTCACAAAGGGTCTGGAGGCCTACGGGTGGTCGCCGCCAGGCGCCGTGGTCCTCCAGGTTGTCTCCGCGGGTCACCTTGGGCCCCAAATGTGGTTTCCATGGGTAGGCCTGTGGGTGTCTGGGGGCCCCCGGGTCAGCCACACAGGTGTCTGAGGGTCCTCAGGTGGTTCCCACGGGGTCTGGGGGCCCTTGGGTTGTCCCAATGGGTCCACAGGGCCCCCACAGATGTGGGGCCCCCGGTTCTTCCCCGCAGGTGTCCCCCGTGTACCCGGCAGCCTTGTACCCGTGAGCATCCGAGATGACCTCAGGTGGTCTCCAGAGGTCCCCGCAGACCTAAGGAACCAAACCTGTATTTAAAATAAATAAACCTCATCCTATACATTTAAAGAAATAAATATCCCCCCCCCCCCAACACATAAAGTACAGTAATGTGCAAAAAAAACTATTATCCAGATATGGATAATAGATTATTTGCCCATTAATAAACACATAAAACAACATCAATCAAGTAAATAAATAGAGTTCTACTTACCCCCTGGCAATGAGATGCAGTCATCAAACGGGCTCCGTTGGCAAAAGAATACATTGAAAATACTTTGAGGTGCCAGTTAACATCTTAATCACTTTAGCGGTTAATAACCGCCAAAGTAATTAAGGGGTTAACCCACCCTGCACCAATGCCAACCCTTCACCCATTCATTTGTACAGTGCGTAATATATATATATGTATATATATATATATATATATATATATATATATATATATATATATATATATAAAAACAACATTACCATTCTCTCGTCCGGTAAAGAAAGACTGCACTCGGTTCAGTAATCATGAAAAACTGTATTGGGCATCTGAATAGAAAAGATAAGTCACCCAATCCGACGTTTCGGTTCTGGAATAGGACCTTTCTCAAGGGGGTGCAATGACAAACTGACAGACAAGCATATATATACCCTCACCACATGTGACAAACACACCTGACTCACATTACCTACAATCCAAATCTCTGCAAAAATCACCTGCCAGGTGTGTGTAATGAGCCGTCGTCATCTTGGAGGGGGTGTCTGTGAAGGTAATGACCTCACTGATCTGCCTTCATTCACTGCTACTATGTATCTACCCTATAGTAAGGTCAGTCTTGCAGCCTGTCTGCATGCCAGAATGACCACTGGATGGCGTACCTGCCCATTCCCAAGCTAAAGTCAATGGGGCATGCAGAAAGAGTGAAGGACAGCCATAGGCTGTCTATACAGGCAGCAACAAAGCACCAATCAACCCAAAAAATGGGTATATACACCAATATACAAAAAAATGGTTAAGTATTACAGAAAAAGGCTGAAATTAAAACATTACATCTCAATCTCCAAACCAGCACATTGCAATCCAAAATGAAATCAGCAGCTCATTGCAAAAGAAATAATCTCTCATGTACAGCTGCGGCCACCTTTATCCTAGTGCGGCCGTATCGGTGCAACTCTGATAACCGCGGGAAGATGCAGTATTTTTTTTTTTTTACGGAATATGTTCCGGTATTTTAGCGCTCCTAATTAGCATTATATTAGCGCTGTCTGCAATACTGCAATACCGTCTAAAAACTCAGGGGGGGCGTTCGCGAGCTGTTGTCCTCAAAGTCTAATACTTTAGCAGTTCAACCTACAGTACGTCAGTACACAATCTGCGTGTGCGCGCGCAGTAATTGTAAATTTGCATATTTATACAGTACATGCATGTGCAGTGCTGTATGTCTCATTTGAACATTGTTGAAACGCATAGGCGTGTACTGTAACAGTATCACATTTCGGTGTATACAGCGCTCTCCCCTCTCTCGCCCCCGCACACACACAGGCTAATTTACTGCACTGCAGTATTTCAACTTCTTATCTTATCTACTGTACAGTACACCTCTCCCACACCATTCTTTTGAATGTGTGTCTTTCTGGTTTCAATCAAATTCCTGCTTGCTACATAGCTGATGATTACTGCGCATGCGTCTATAACTTCACCACTGCTTGCTTGCGAAGTTCATGAGTGAGTGACCAACAAAAAAAAAATTCTCGTCGTTTTTTATTTTTATTTTCTCCACAAGCCTGTCTAAACCATCTTGATATTACGATATTCAATCTGTGCTGTAGCTTTTGACTGCGACACTGTGCGTTTGACTGCACATGGTTGATTTGTGTGGTTTTTATGTATTTGGGAGTGTGGGGATCAAATTATTATGATAACCTGCCTTTTGAAAATATGCCATTTCTTTGAACTGCAGTACAGCTAATCCTTCATGCAGCTGTACCCTGTACCCCCTCCCCCACGCACACACACAAGGCTCGCTCAAGGATTTGAACCTCTTATCGACAGACACCTCTACTGAGTCATTCAGTTTCTGAAGCTTGCCATTATGTTTTTAATCTGTCCCTAGTTGAGCGTCACCTCTCTGCGCCTGCGTGTAATCCTCTATCGGATGGGAGCTACAGTACATAGCTGATGATTACTGCGCATGCACCTGTATATTCACTACTGCTTGCTTGCAACGTTCAAGAGTGAGTGACCAAAAAAAAAAACTGATTATTGTACCTCTTTCAGACGTTTCCCATACCCATAGATAATGCAGATATTAGGGACATGCAGACAAAGGTTCTTAATTTTATTTGGAAAAACAAAAAAGCACGAATAAAGGCTAGAATAATGATGAGGCCCAAAACCACAGGCGGACCGGCGGTACCTGGCTTGTTCTCATATTATAGAGCGGCCCAATTAAGTCAAATTATCCAATGGCATCTAGATCCGCATATGCACAGATGGGTGGGCATAGAGAGCGAACTATGCGCCCCACTAGAAATTACTAACTTACAGTAGCGGCAGCTTTTATTTGAACACTTCCCGCATGGCAGGATGCGTGCGGGAAGCGTGGAGACGCGGCGCGTTGCGGCGCACTGTGACATCACAGTCACGTGCGCGCCCGGCTTCCCCGACACCCCTGGAGTTTAAAGTGAGGTAAGCGGGGGTGCGGGGAAGCAGAGGGGCAGAGCAGGAGCCGGGTTCTGGGTCGGGAAGGGGGGGTAAAATGCATGCGAAGTGGAGGGGGGGTGCATGGAGGAAATGCGGCGGCGCGCGGTCTTGACTGGCGGCAGCCGGAGTAGATCCCGGCATGCCGCCGGCATTACTTCAAATAAAAGCTGCCGCTACTGTAATTTGGTACCCAAAATCTAGGCTCAAAGAGATAAAGAAACCGCTAGCCTCAATGAACAACTTGATTGCAATCTGGGAGGCCACTAAATTTAGATGTACTCTGACAACGAGGAACTCACTGATGACCCCATTGTGGGGGAACCCAGATTTTGCCCCGGGGATGGAAGAAGGGGGATTTACATGTTGGAGGCAGGGAGGGTATAGGAGATTGAAGGATCTGGAGGGCAGGGACACAATCGAAACATTTACACAACTTCAGTCAGATAAGGACATACCCAACACGGAATTTTTTAGATACCTCCATGTCAGGGCATTTTATACCAAACACATAAATCGTCCTAAGGTGACAAATTTTGAGGCGCTCTGTGCACGAGGGCACGACACAGGGGGACTAACATCTAGACTATATAGAGAGATGATCGATCCTGGTAAGACCCACAGACTAAGACTAGGTTACATGACGCAGTGGGAGACAGACTTAGGGAGGACGTTAGAGGACGAGGAATGGACAAATATATTTGAGGCGGCAGCAAAGAGTTCGATCTGCACGACGTTAAAAGAGAACTCATATAAGGTATTAATGATTTGGTATCTCACCCCAGTCAGATTAGCTAAATGTGTCCCAGGTTACTCCCCCTTGTGTCCTAGACAATGTGGAGAGCCAGGAGACTTGTTGCACATGCTGTGGTCCTGCCCTCGTTTGGTCCCAATATGGGAACAGATTCGGGATTGGCTAGAGAGGATCTTGGATATAGTGACACTGTCATGCGCTTCCGTGTAGGTAAGCAAACGCACCCTTAGGGTGTCTCCAGACACTGTAGCTATGTGGGAGGGAGCTATGCGTGGCCACTGAGTTGACCCGTGCAGGGGGATGTCCTCTTACCTCTCCTGCAGTTGCGCCGTTTCTTTTCATCTACCTAGAGAGGATCTTGGGACTCAAAATTCCCCGGGATCCATGGCTGTTTCTGCTAAATAAGCCACTGGAGGGTCTGTCAAGGGCAGGAAACAAAATGATCGTTCACTTTGCAACGGCAATGAGGTGTGAGACCGCAGCATTGTGGAAACAGAGCACGATTCCAACAATTGAAAAGATTCGGAACAGAATTTGGTTTGCCTGCCAGATGGAGAAGCTGACGAATCTGGTCAACGACACTGGCTCAAATTTCCAAAAGGTCTGGTTGCCGTGGTTGGCACAAACAGATATCCCAGGGGCGAGCAATGCCTCTATTTGGCTATGATAGGAATAAGTGAGTTCTCCTGTGACAGACGGCACTCGGGGGGGAGGGTGTATAGAGACGGGCCTAGCTAAAGGACGATTGGGTCGGGAAGTTAAGGGAAAATTTCTATACGTCAAAGCCTGCAAAGGCATAAGAGGCTGCAGAGGTCTCCCACACCAGAACCAAAAGAAAGAGGGAGAAGTGTAGAGATGTGCCTAGCATGATGTTGGATAGAAGATCCACAGTGACCCCCCCCCCATACCCCTCTTCCCCAGTGTGTTTTCCCCCCTGTGCATGTTAGATGTGTGAATGGTGTTTGCGTCTTGTCATTTCAGACAGATATGGACAAGTTACAGAGCGTATGGAGTGTTTTATAATTTGTGCAAAAATGTCTGTATCTTTTGAAAATTCAATAAAATATATAGTTGAAAAAAAAAATTATGATGATGACCTGCCTGTTGAAAATGTCATGTCTTTGAACTACAGTACAGTTAATCCTTCATGCAGCTGCACCCTGTACCTCCCTCCCCCCCCCCCCCCCACACACACAAGGCTTGCTCAAGGATTTGAACCTCTTATCGACACCTCTCCAGAGCCATTCCTTTTCTAAAGCTTGTCATTGTGTTTTTAATCGTCCCTAGCCGAGCATCACCTCTCTGCGCCTGCGTGTAATCCTCTTTGGGAAGGGAGCAACATAGCTGATGATTGCTGCGCATGCGTTTATAACTTCACCACTGCTTGTTTGCGAAGTTCAAGAGTGAGTGACCAAAAAAACAATATTTTATTTTTCTCGTAATTTTTTATTTTTATTTTCTCCACAAACCTGCCTAAACCATCTTGATATTACGATATTCAATCTGTGCTGTAGCTTTTGACTGCGACACTGTGCATTTGACTGCACATGGTTGATTTGTGTGTTTTTTTATGTATTTGGGGGTGTGGGGATCAAATTACTATGATACCCTGCCTGTTGAAAATATGTCATGTCTTTGAACTACAGTACAGCTAATCCTTCATGCAGCTGTACCCTGTTTTGTAGAAATCAGGGAGCGCAGGTCACCGATGGATACATAGGAAATGAAACAAAAAGATATATAGTGCAACTGTGAACACAGAACCTCTCAGAACAAATGAACTGAGAGGACAAATGCAATAAAAAATTTTAATAAAAAATCACAAAAAAACAATAATAAGAGGGATGACCCAATAACATGGGTAGAACAGGAGAAAAACCAGCAGGTATAAAAACACACAAATGCAAAACACACACTCAGATAAACAAAAAAATAAATAAAAGATAACCAATAAAAATGGAGAAGTCTCCTCAATGAGGGCAAATGAGTGTATAAAAGCTGCACAATGTGTTAGGGTTGCAGCAAAAAAAAACACTGAGACCGTGGAGGTAAGATCAGCAAGATAAATTCATGGAGAACAACATACAAATGGTGTACAGTAGGCAGGGGGAACTCACAAGACAGCCCCATATGCAGGCATAAGGAGCATAATGTGCGGTGCAGAGTTGCCCGGGAGTGGAGAGGAGTGAGTGCTGTGGTGTAGACAGCTTCCACGGAGGGTCCGGTGCGATGACGTCTCCTCCAGTGGTTGCGTCACAGGACTTCCGGGTTCTCCTTCTCTCATGATAGTAGCGCCCCACGTGATGGCTCAACAAGACCCGGATACAACTGCAGGGACAGCCGCAAGTACCAGAGACTCAACGCGCGTATGATTCCGTGTTTCACAAATGGCTTCGTCAGGAGTCAGAGTCAATAGTACTTTGCACTTGGCTGCTAGATATTTATTGTATAGCGCATCCAATCGCCACAACTGTTGAAGTACATGTGAAAAAGACGGCCTGTCATAAAGCACAACTTACAAAAGATGACAATATAGCCCCTATAGTTGCCCTATTCATTAACTGCCTGAAAAAATCTTGATTTAAAAACATAACTTTAATCACACACAACTTTAATCACAAAAAATATAAAAATATATAAAAAATACAAAAAACCCATAAGGATGATTCCTAGGGATACATAGATTGTGTGGTGTGGTGCATCACCACAAAAAGCTCAAGTAACATAACTTCCATTTGTATGAATCCAAAATCCAGGAATAGTGTATATAGATAAGAATAAACTTCCCAGGGTGAAAAACAGGGACTTGGAGGTGCCCACATGGCTACCCCAAAACTACGTCTCCAATGAACATAAATTCACCCCTGGGGTAACAATACATAACAGTCCAGCAAAGGAAGGTAGGAAATGATGGGCTATGCCCTTTACCTTCCTGATGTGGTTCCAGGTAAGAGGATTCTTCAGCGTGCAGCCATCAGAAGGGAAATCCAAGGAGGTAGGAGAGAAGAGGAGCACAGCTCACAGCATTACTAGACGCAGGAAAATAAGGGCAACTCCAAACAGGGATAAAATGTAGATTAGCTTTTAATGGTCATAGTCATGAGTCATAGCAGAAATCATCTATACCTAAGGATAAAAAATAAACTGACTCTACAGGAATCAAGAGAAACAAGGGGATTATATTATAAAAAGTCTAACTAACATACCAGAGATATTGTATTAATGATAATCTTCACTTCACGTACACTTATAATTATCACCATATACACTATTTAGATTTAGATGTATATATCGACAATGCACTTAAAATTCATACTGATGTTTTTCGTAAACCAAATTCATGAAACACCTTTCTTTGTGCGTACAGCTGTCACCCCAAAGCTCTAATTAAAAGTATCCCGAAAGGCCAACTGATACGCCTTCGGCGCAATTGCTCTACAGATTCCGTGAGGCACTCTGGTCCTTAAGGTAAAGATCCAGAATGCCTCATGGCGATCCAGCTGTAGGGTCCTATTGCCACCTCTATCCAGGGGTGCAAGTATTTCAATTCCTTGAAAGGAAAAATTAGCAGGACCACCCTTAGTACAGCTGGAAAAATGTTTAGAAACAGGGTGACTGAGATCCCCATTGGATATAAGTCGGAAGTGTTCCATCATTCTAATTGTGAGACACCTGGTTGTTCGGCCCACGTATTGACATCCACATCCACATGTAATTAAATAGATAACAAATGATGAATTACAATTAATAAACATCATAGTTTTATGTGTTGTTCTATTAACAGTGGAGGTGAATGTACTACATTGTTTCATTTTAGGGCAAATTTTACATTTATTACATTTGTATGAACCCTTGGGGAGTTTCGATTGATTTTCAGTTGGCATTTTGAAAAGACTGGGTCAGAGGGTACTTGCTACCGTCCTAGCTTTTTTAAATATCACCTGTAGATATTATAGGTCTGAGAACAGGGTCCAATGTCAAAATGGACCAATGTTTTTTTTTAATTCGTTTAATCTGTTCTCCTTGATTGCTATAGGATGTGATGAACAGAGGACAATCATCCAATACAGTTTTTTTAGGGGACCGTTGAAGCAATCGCCTTCTATCCATAGAGGAGACTTCTTGTATCGTTTTCATTAGATGATTATGATTATAACCTCGCTTGATAAACCGATCATAGAGGTCTTTAACCTGAACGCTATTAAACTCATCTGTAGAGCAATTGCGCCGAAGGCGTATCAGTTGGCCTTTCGGGATACTTTTAATTAGAGCTTTGGGGTGACAGCTGTTCGCACAAAGAAAGGTGTTTCGTGAATTTGGTTTACGAAAAACATCAGTATGAATTTTAAGTGCATTGTCGATATATACATCTAAATCTAAATAGTGTATATGGTGATAATTATAAGTGTACGTGAAGTGAAGATTATCATTAATACAATATCTCTGGTATGTTAGTTAGACTTTTTATAATATAATCCCCTTGTTTCTCTTAATTCCTGTAGATTCAGTTTATTTTTTATCCTTAGGTATAGACGATTTCTGCTATGACTCATGACTATGTCATTAGTCTGGCATATTTCTGTCTTACCTTTGATAGAAATGTGCATATGTAGGCATATTAGACATGTATATATACAAGTATAGTTATTTTTTAAAGATACCTTCTATTTCTTGTGTAGTTTCTGTATGGGCAAGTATGTGTGTGCCATGACTCTATTGATTAGCATATTAGCTGATCTATTAGTTTCTTTTCTTTTTTGTTCATATTTGTTACTAACTGACACACATATACTTTCCTGTTGTTAATAGGACGGAGGGTCTATTTATCCTCTTGGAACTCAATTTTGATATACAGTATGCTATATGTGATGGTTGTCAAAAATGTAGGTATTTCAGTATAATTCTTTTATAATATTTCTGATTTATATCTTTTAGTTGCGTGTTGACATCCTTTGCATTATACATACATTTTATATATATTTTCTTTTTTTCTGTTTTTCTTTTAACATTAATTCTTTTTTGTTCTAGAGGTGTGTAGCAATGTTATTTATCTGTTTTTTTCTATATTTAGAGTAATTACTATGGCATATGGTGCTTTGTTATGTTTTTTTAACAGTTATTATTAAAGTTTTTTTTTATTCAAGATGTTTTTTCTCCTGACAGCCAATCTTGGCACTCAGTGTACCCCCTCTGTTACAAGCGCGACTCAGTACTGAGCCGCGCAGTAATAATGCAACTCCGTTTCGATGACATGATGGCATGTTGATGACATCACGAGTAGGAGTTTTGGCGCGAAGTCTTCTCGGATAAATAGTTTGTTATTATGTCTCTCCTTACACCTTGAGAAAGTCCTGAGGGATGAAACGCGTTGGTGCGTGGTCTTGTTTTTCTGCCTTAACTGACCATTAAAGGCTAATCTATATTTTATCCCTGTTTGGAGTTGCCCTTATTTTCCTGCGTCTGGTAACGCTGTGAGCTGTGCTCCTCTTCTCTCCTACCTCCTTTGATTCCTAGGGATAACAAAAAGACATAGTATTCAAATATATAAAATATATCAACTTAATTAGGTTAGTGCAGAAGCAATATTAAGAGAAAGGGGGAAACAGAAGAAGCAAAGCTCATCTCAAAAAATTGTTTTTCAAAATAGTTTATATAAAATCTCAAAACATTCCTCAAAATTTAAAAAAAAATTCAAAAAATCTTAAAAAAACTTTTATTTTTAAAAACACTTTTATTTTAAAAAAGTACAGTGATATCTATATCTAATTTTTTTTTTTATAAAAATGCAGTAATGTCTATATCTATATTAAGACCATGGGGTTCGAGTGTTTTTAATTTATAAATCCAAAAACTTTCTCTCTGGATGAGTCTTTTTTCTCTATCTCCCCCCTCTCCAATGTTTCTCCACACATTCTATTGCTCTATATTTTAATCCTGCAGGATTAGCATTATGCATCGTTAAAAAATGTTTATGAATACCAGGTAACCAGAGGGTTAACTAACCAGGTGCTACTTAGAGCCAAAAGAGCTGCATCCTGAGAATAATGGTAATCTATTTTTAATCTTGGTTACACCTACATTATCGGTAATATATGTTTTATGTAATGTCAATAAAGGTTATATTTTAAATGTACAGTATGTGGTGTGCATCTAAGTGAATTCTACTCTGAGTGCACTGCCTTGTGTGCTCGCCACCTTCCTGATTCACTTCAGTTCACAGGTTTGCACCCAAGTGATAATTATCGAATTTCCATTAAATTAATATGGTCACTAGTTGCTCACTCCCTATCCCTTTCTTTATCCTGAGAATAATGAACTGAAAAAAGCTGGCTACTCTCCAAGAACAAACCGATAGATCAAAGTATTTCAAAATAAGCAAATAGCTCTCCACAGAGCACCAGTATATTGCATAAGTAGACTCACGGTTGTAGGAGTGATGATAAGAGAGCAGTGAAGATAATGAAAACACTGGTGATCTGCAGACCATCAGCTGGCTTCTCTCTGCTAATATCGGGTGAATCTCTGGATGAGTCTTTTTTCTCTATCTCCCCCCTCTCCAATGTTTCTCCACACATTCTATTGCTCTATATTTTAATCCTGCAGGATTAGCATTATGCATCGTTAAAAAATGTTTAAGGACACTATGAGTAAGCAGTTTTCTCGCAATGTTACCTACACTGGCGACACACTTTATTCGAGCTCGGCTAGTCCCACGAATTCGGGTATACCCGGGTGTATTGAGGTTTGTGACTGTTTTCTGCCCGAGTGCATTGAGGTATTTTCCAAGCAGGGATTGAAGCATTTTATTCCCGCTGGCTGCAATACTGCACAGTATATATATATATACTGCATTACAATTCATGAATTTATGCCATCTGGTAGACACGCGAAGCATTGCAGCCTATTAAATCCTAATCATTATCATTTAACAGATCAGCCGCCCGTCAGCCAGGCATGAACCCAGGCTGGGAAGGCAAACGCAACGGGGCTTGTCAGAGGTGAGGAGCGGCGCATTCCAGGTATCTGCCAGGTACATACTGGGTATTTGCTCGAATAAAGTGTGTCGGTGCAGTATGTGTTCGAGAATGCGAACTCTTAGTGATCTAATCGTCTTCCCTACATATTGGAGGCCACAAGGGCACTCCAATAAGTATACCACAAATCTGATCTGCAGTACGCAAACTGTCTCATTGGGAACACTTCCCCCGTTGTTTTTGATTTAAACTCCTTTTTATCCAAGGACGCAAACGTACAGGCCTTACATGAGATACATTTAAAGAACCCCTTTGGCTTATTCAGCCAAGTTTCTCTCTGTTTTGTTTTAAAGGCACTTGGTGCTAATTTTCTCTTCAGATTGGGGGCTTTCTTAAAAATTATTTGGGGTCTCTATTCCAAAGTCTTCCCCAGGACCGGGTCTTCTTTTAAAATATACCAATGTTTGTTAATAATATTTTTAATGTCTCTTGCCTTCCTATTATAATTTGTTATAAAAGCGGTTTGGAAGTTTCTTTGATTCCCTAACTTAATTTTAGGCTGGAGGAGGGTTTTGCGGTTAATTTCATTTGTTCTCAGTCAAGCTGATGTCACTATTGATGCATCGTAGTTCCTATCTAAAAATTTATTTTCTAATAATCCTACCTGACTCACGTAATCACTGTTCTTACTGCAGTTCCTTTTAATGCGCTTCCTTTGTCCAAAGGGGATATTACGTATCCACCCTGGATGGTGGCAGCTTGATTTTAAAATGTAATTGTTTGCGGCTACTGATTTAAAAAAGTCTTAGTGTGGATACTGTTATCTTCAATAAAAATTGCAAGATCTAAGAATTCCACCACTTTCTCACTGTATTTGGTGGTAAAATGGAGATTCACATTATTTGCATTAATAAAATCTAAAAAGTGGTTCAAATTTGACTTGTCTCCTCTCCAGTTGAAAAAAATATCATCTATATATCTATGCCAGAGGACCAGGTCCGCACAAAATGGGTTCTGGGACCAGATATAATCCAATTCCCAGATGCCCCTAAAACAGGTTGGCATAGCTGGGTGCGAACCTGTTTCCCATGGCCACACCGCATTTCTGTAAATAAAAACTGCCATTTAAAAAAAAATAATTATGTTCCAAAATAAAAGCAATACCCGATACTAAAAACTGTACTTGGTCCTAAGCAAGACTAGGATCATTTTGTAGTGTTTTTCTAATTGCATCTAACCCTTGGATATGGCCAATGGATGTATAAAGAGATGTGACATCAGACGTCCCTAAAATAAAACTGTTCTCCCATTTTGTTTTAATTAAAATATCTAAAATTTGCATAGTATCCCTGAGATAAGACTTGGATTTTACTACATATTTATTTAAAAAGATATCAATATACTCTGACAAATTCTCAGTAATCGACCCAATCCCTGATATGATTGGTCTCCCTGAGGGTTCCTGCAAATTCTTTATCTTGAAGGTAGAAAAAACAGGATATTCAGTGCTCATGCTGTGTGATGGTGTGGATGATCCCTTTGCAGCATGTACATAAAGCGTCTCCCCAGAAACTCACAAATCTAGGTGAACCCCCCTTTGAAAGGGGGGAATGCACCCTGAAAAACAAGATAATAAAAAATGCACAAATGCGCATCAGGGATTAGTGGAAGGTAATTTATTAAAAATACACAAAAACTGAGGGGATCCAACCCCACCTCAGAACAGCTGTGCAGCTGGATGGCTAAGTACTACCAAGTAGAACACCTAATGGTGACTAAACCCTAAGCTGCACAGTATACAAATACAGTAAAATTTATATAAAAAACATGAAAGAAAAAAACAAACATGAAAACAACCTATCAACAGATTTGTATAGAAATCGCCATAGGGTTGGGCACTGGCAAGGGGAAACGGACACTCACACTGAGACAGTCAGCAGACTCGCGGTGTCTGCACAGGATCCGGATCTCGGCACCGCGGAGATGGATAAAACCGCTGCTGTCTCCTGCAGGCTCCGTCTCAGCTTGGAAACAAAAGAAACAGCGCACAATGCCAAATAGTGAAGCAAGTAATGCTATATATTAGTAATTACAGGGTAATAAATCTGCGTACATCAAAACAGTGGAATAGGTGCATTTAGTGTGTTTCACACAAGTTACCACTCAGCAACTGTTGTCAGAAGAGTCTGCAGCTTGCTTCTCTCAGCGGGGGCGCTACGTTGGTTCAGGAGCAGGATTAATGTCCAAAACCCCTCATCCAGCAGTACATCTCTCCCAAGGGGATTTCCCTTTACAGCAACCACGCTCCGTTGCAGGTATTGGTGCTTGGTGTGACCGCTCGCGCTTCCAAGCCGTCTGGTGCAGCTCGTGTAGCTCAGCGAGCAGATCCACTGTATGGGGGTGAGACCTCAGCTCTGCAAGGGTACACTCGGCGTGCTACGTTGTCGCTCCGTCACGGGATACTGCGTGATGACGTCACAGTCTCCGCAGCAGCGAGGGAACCAGCAGGGAGGCAGTCAAAGTCTCTCAAAGTCTCTCAAAGTCTCTCAAAGTCTCTCAAAGTCTCTCAAAGTCTCTCATATGCCCAAAATTACCACCGGGAGTAATACTAGCAAGGTGAAGCCAATGGAGGCAATTGCAATATTAAGGCACTAGATAAAAATCATCCAACATGTTTCGTAGAATAAACTACTTCTTCAGGGAATAATTTGGCCATTACCCAGAGGTCTTATGTACCTAACAAAGATGTCTCATTGGTCAAACAATTAAAAATGGACCAATCATCTAGACTAGGTAATGGTTAAAGTGACAGGGAAGATGAAATCATTACTTTTAAAACAACAACTTTATTAACTACATACATAATAAAAAGATTTTATAAACATATAAACTAAACCTACTGTAGCATAAATAATTAAAAACATGCTGGAATAAAAGAAACACAATATTAGTACTAAAATAAATAGTATCAATAAATACATATAAAAGATGCAACTAGAAGTAACAATATAAATACATATAGACAATAGAACAGAGCAGGGAAAACAGAGATACATAGATCAGTGATATCCCTTGGGTTTAAGTGGAGAAGGGGGCTAGAATTTTTTTTTAATAAAAATTCCTCTTAATAAAGTGCCCAGATGTCAACATCCTCATTTAACCCCTTAGGGGACATAGTGTCTAACTTGTATATCCAATATGTCTCCTTAGATGATAGTGTTTTAACTCTGTCCCCACCTCTTCTATTTACAGGAATAAACTGAATCCCCTTAAAAGTGAGACTAGACGGATTTTTGTTGTGGTGTAATAAAAAGTGTCTAGAAACACTGTGTTTTTCAAAACCGTTTTTTATATTTCTGACGTGTTCCTGGATACGAACTTTAAGGCTGTGTTTGGTTCTGCCTACATACTGATATCCACATGCACATTCCAATAAGTAAACAATGTGTGTAGATGTACATAAAATAAAGTCATCAATATTAAAAACTTCTTGTGTGTTTTTAGAATTAAATGTATGCTTGTCAGGATGTTGGTACTTACAAATACTACACTTACCACAAATATAATTGCCTTTTGGTTTAGGCCCTAACCAGTTCTTTTGTACTGTAGTGATATTACTTAAAAAAACATCACTAGGTGCTAGCAAATTTTTAATGTTTTTGGCTCTCCTATAAATAAACCGTGGTTTAGTGTCTAGATGTGATCCCAATATGGGATCATTGCACAAAATACCCCAGTGTTTATAAAAAAACCTTTTCGATGTCCCTATGTACAGAATTATAATCCGTAATGAAGGCCACATTTAAAATTTCATTTTTCATTATTGGGCCTATTTCTTGTCTTGGTTCTATTTTGAATTAACATATCTTTATGATCCATGTTACGTACCCTTATTATCTCTCTTTCGAGAAGTTCCTTAGGGTATCCCCTCTCTCTGAATCTCAAAAATAGTTTATTAGCCTGCTTGTCAAAAACCTCTAAACTACTGCAGTTACGTCTGAGTCTGACAAATTGCCCTCCTGGTATATTTTTTATCCACGTACTTTTGTGATTACTATTCGCCATCAGCAAATTGTTAGTATCCACCTCCTTAAAGAAGGTTTCAGTCTCCACAGTGCCATCCGCTCTGGAAGTAAGTCTTAAATCCAGAAAATCTATCTGGGTGGCATCCACCTTATGTGTAAACTCAATTTCTAGCCCCCTTCTCCACTTAAACCCAAGGGATATCACTGATCTATATATCTCTGTTTTCCCTGCTCTGTTCTATTGTCTATATGTATTTATATTGTTACTTCTAGTTGCATCTTTTATATGTATTTATTGATATTATTTATTTTAGTACTAATATTGTGTTTCTTTTATTCCAGCATGTTTTTAATTATTTATGCTAGGTTTAGTTTATATGTTTATAAAATCTTTTTATTATGTATGTAGTTAATAAAGTTGTTGTTTTAAAAGTAATGATTTCATCTTCCCTGTCACTTTAACCATTACCTAGTCTAGATGATTGGTCCATTTTTAATTGTTTGACCAATGAGACATCTTTGTTAGGTACTTAAGACCTCTGGGTAATGGCCAAATTATTCCCTGAAGAAGTAGTTTATTCTACGAAACATGTTGGATGATTTTTATCTAGTGCCTTAATATTGCTATTGCCTCCATTGGCTTCACCCTGCTAGTATTACTCCAGGTGGTAATTTTGGGCATATGAGAGACTTTGAGAGACTTTGAGAGACTTTGACTGCCTCCCTGCCGGTTCCCTCGCTGCTGCGGAGACTGTGACGTCATCACGCAGTATCCCGTGACGGAGCGACAACGTGGCACGCCGAGTGTACCCTTGCAGAGCTGAGGTCTCACCCCCGTACAGTGGATCTGCTCGCTGAGCTACACGAGCTGCACCAGACGGCTTGGAAGCGCGAGCGGTCACACCAAGCACCAATACCTGCAACGGAGCGTGGTTGCTGTAAAGGAAAATCCCCTTGGGAGCGATGTACTGCTGGATGAGGGGTTTTGGACATTAATCCTGCTCCTGAATCAACGTAGCGCCCCCGCTGAGAGAAGCAAGCTGCAGACTCTTCTGACAACAGTTGCTGAGTGGTAACTTGTGTGAAACACACTAAATGCACCTATTCCACTGTTTTGATGTACGCAGATTTATTACCCTGTAATTACTAATATATAGCATTATTTGCTTCACTATTTGGCGTTGTGCGCTTTTTCTTTTGTTTCCATTTCTTAGAGTGTGGGGGGTGCTGAGCCACCCCCTGTGTTTATAGCAGCAGACGCCTCTACAAATACACGGTTATGTGATATAATTTCTTCATATATACACCCTCACTGTGGTTATTGTGATTTATTTCTTGGTCACTTATTTATGTGGTTTAGTCACTGCACTATATTTATATTCTAAATTCTGGGTTAGATAGTAGCGCACAGTATTTCCTCTGTTTTTCCGTCTCAGCTTACCAGCATACACGCGCAGGATGACCTGTCGTGACCTCTACGCGTTTCGTACCAAGTACTTCGTCAGGAGGTCATGTACCGCGTCATCCACGCGTATATATAGGTGGCAACTGATTGAAGAAACCAGCCCCCTCAGAGAAACACCCTTACTTTGCCTAATTGCTACGCTGATTGAAACACCTTGAAATAAGGTTACTAGGGAACAGGGTTTATAGCAACTCATGTGGGGGATGTGTGCAAGTATAAATTAATCATTGCACTCACCCCTATGAAAAAATACAGGAATAAGACCTCTAACAACATGAATAATATACTATGTAAACAAATCATGCTGAAACCTGTATATGAATAAAAGAAAAAAGAACAAATGATTAAATAAAAACAGATAAATATAAAAACATACATGAATGTTAATACAAATAAATGTTAATAAATTCATTTTATTAAAAACGGAATACCTTATCTTAAAAAAGGAGTCAATTCAATTAATTCATTGAAACCATAGGGATGTCTGGTATGCATTTCGTAAATCCAAAATTGCTCCCGTTTCAATAAATGATTATCTCTATTTCCCTGTCTACTACCTAGTGATACACTTTCAAGTCCCTTAAATTTAATACAACCAGGTTTACAGTTATGCACTTCTTTAAAGTGTTTCAAAAGCGGAGTTAATGGCATACCCTTTGCTTTTATTTTTGGTATGTTTTTAACATTTCTCAGGTGCTCTAACATGCGCATTTTAAACGGTCTTTTTGTCTTACCAATGTACTGTAAATTACAGCTACACTGTAAGGCATAGACCACATGCGTTGTCTGACAATTAATGAAACTTGTAATATTGTAGACTTTGTTAGTAACTCCTGATGTAACTGTTTTCCCTTGACAGATATGGTTACACGCTTTACACTTTCCGCATTTGTACGTGCCTTTAACTCCTAGGCGAGTTTTAATATCTCCAGATACGATGGCCTCTCTGGAGACTTGACTTGGAGCCAGAATGTGTTTAAGGTTAGGTGCTCGTTTGAACACTATCCCTGGTTTGGACTTTAGTTGGGGACCCAAAATGGGATCAGCTTTTAATATCCGAAAATGGAACACAAAAGCGCACCAAGGATCAAGATTTAATTAAAACAATTGAATAATAACAATAAAAACTTACATAGTGGGGTAAGTATGTCCAGTAGAACAGGGCAGAGGAAAGCAGTCCTGGTGGTGTCCTGGGCACAGGGAAATGGTGCTGAGGCTTACAAGGTAGACCCGCGCGCTGGGGCTGCCTGGCTCGGCACCACATTGCTCTTCCTTCCGGGTTGCAGCCTCAGCACCATCTCCCTGTGCCCAGGACACCACCAGGACTGCTTTCCTCTGCCCTGTTCTGCTGGACATACTTACCCCACTATGTAAGTTTTTATTGTTATTATTCAATTGTTTTAATTAAATCTTGACCCTTGGTGCGCTTTTGTGTTCCATTTTCTGCTGCTGCCCGGCGTTTGGAGTTATCCTGCGACGGGACCTGTGGAGGAGGGGTACCTTCACACCGCATCAGAGGGAAGAGTTGATCTATCCCAAGATCCGGTTAGGAAGCAAGAGCGCGGTTTGACTTTACTAGCTTTTAATATCCCCCAATGTTTTTGCAGAATTTTTCTAACATTGTAATGGGTATCACTACTGGTAAATTGAGTAATAAATGCTGTGATTTGATTTTGTCTCTTCTCACTCTTTTTATGATGATATTTCATCAAAGATTTCCTAGGAATCCTTTCTAGTTTTTTGAGCGAAGAGTTTACTAAATCGCAATCATATTCTTTGTCTAGGAATCTTTTCTTTAAAAAGAAAGATTGTTCTTCATAATCCACAGCCTTAGAATCATTTCTCTTTAACCTGAGAAATTGATTAAAGGGAATATTTTGGACCCATCTCTTATCGTGACAACTAAATGGGTCTAAATATGAATTTACATTTGTAGCCTTAAAATGCGTTTTAGTATGTACAGTTTTGGCCTCAATGTAAATCTCTAAATCGAGATAATGAATGCTTACTGAGCTATTTTCACCACTAAATTTTAAATTAAAATCATTATTGTTCAGATTTGTGACAAACTCAAGATAGGAATCTTCTGTCCCCTCCCACACAATAATAATATCATCGATGTATCTCCTCCACAGCTTAAGCTGCGGAGGAGTACATCTAAAGATCACCAGAGACTCCCACTGTCCCATATACAAATTGGCGAATGACGGGGCAAATGTTGTGCCCATCGCCGTCCCCAAGATTTGCAAAAAATAGAGGGAATCAAACAAAAAATAATTGTGACTGAGGATGAACTCAATTGAGGATAAAATGAATTCAACCTGTGTAATGGGAAATGTTTGTGGGGTCAATAAAAATTGTCTAATTGCTTCTACCCTTTTTTTGTGAGGGATACTGGTGTATAGTGATTGAACATCTAATGTGGCTAATCTATAATTATCTTCTCAAACGAAACCATCAAACAATTGTAAAACCATAGTGGTATCTTTAAGGTGATATGGTAGTGAAGTGACCATTGGTTGTAGAAAAAAATCAATATAGGTTGATAAATTAGAGGTGAGGGAATTAATCCCGGAAATAATGGGACGTCCGGGTGGGGAAGTGAGAGATTTGTGTATCTTGGGGATGTAATAAAATATTGGAACAGTGGGAGTTTCCGTGAACAAATATTGATACTCCAACTTAGAAATAATACCAAGTTCCAGAGCTCCATACAAATGCGTTTTAATGAGACTCAAAAATTCCTTTGTGGGGTCCCTCTTTAATGTGACATATGAGATGGGGTCCTGTAAAAGGCGATGAGCTTCCTTAAAATAGTCCTCAGTATTCAAGAGGACTATTCCGCTGACCTTAATACAATGTCAGGATTGGACTTTAGTTGTTTAATACTTTTTTGTTCATCCCAAGTTAAATTGGAATATAATCCTAGTTGTTTTTTCTTACACATATCTCTGAAATCCTGTTCAACCAGTTTACCAAATAATTCTATATTGTGTCCTCTTGAGGCATATGGGAAAAATACAGAATTTGGTTTGAAACCAGTATGTGTGTAACTTCCAAAGTTGACAAAGTCAGGGTCACTCTCTTTTAGTAGTGCTTCTAGATCTTCAATAATAGCCATCTGATCAACTGTAATATCAATTACCGCATTGTGAGAAATTTGATCTGATGTAGCCTTATTGCTACTATAATGACGCTGTAAAGTCATTTTTCTTAAATATTTTTGAAGATCAATATAGAGATCAAATTCATTTGATTCTCTAGAAGGGGCAAACGTAAAGCCCTTCTTAAGCACTTGAAAGAGATCTTTATCTATAATCAATGAAGATAAGTTAAAGATCCCATGACTGGTTAATGTCAATGGCTCAGGGATCCCCTCATTGTGGGTGGGCTTTCTCCCTCCTCTCTTACCTCGTCTGAGTAGCCCCTTTTTCGATTCATTTTTTGCAGGGGTTTTGAGGGGGGATTGTCTAGGTCCCAACTTGGTCTGTTGGGCTTGTTTTTGATCGATTTCTGAAAAAAACAATCATTATTATCTTCATTTATATCACTTTCATTACCGTCAGCTCTATCTTTTAATTGATTAAACTTATTTGAAACTGGTAATTCAAATGCAATACTTTTGTCCCCTCTACTGGCATATTGGTTGTTCCTTTGATGTTTATATTTATGTTTTACATCCTTGGATTTACCATTTTTGCCTACTGCACCGACACACTTTATTCGAGCAAATACCCAGTATGTACCTGGCAGATACCTGGAATGCGCCGCTCCTCACATCTGACAAGCCCCGTTGCATTTGCCTTCCCAGCCTGGGTTCATGCCTGGCTGACGGGCGGCTGATCTGTTAAATGATAATGATTAGGATTTAATAGGCTGCAATGCTTCGCGTGTCTACCAGATGGCATAAATTCATGAATTGTAATGCAGTATATATATATACTGTGCAGTATTGCAGCCAGCGGGAATAAAATGCTTCAATCTCTGCCTGGAAAATACCTCAATGCACTCGGGCAGAAAACAGTCACAAACCTCAATACACCCGGGTATACCCGAATTCGTGGGACTAGCCGAGCTCGAATAAAGTGTGTCGCCAGTGTACCATTGACCAGTTGTCACTTTGACTCCTCTCTCTATATTTATGTTGATTAGAGGGTCTATTATTAGAGTGATCTCTTTTGATATTTTCATTTACTGGTCTATGTAGATCTTTGTTTGATCTTTGAATATTCTCTACATTATGAGATTTCTTCAAATTTTTGGGGTTTTTAGGTATTGCACCCGCTGACATAGGCTTTTTATTATTTTTTTGGACCTCTTTTTTGGATTGTTCTGAACTTGCAGATTTCTGTGAAATCTGCTCACAGACATTTCTGTCTGTTTTGACAGCTTGATCTGACTTTTTGTCTTTCCAGTCCTTTTGCCTATTTTCCAAATAGTCAACCTTATCTCTAAGGAACTTTTTATTTCTCCTTATCATTATGCCTTTCTCATGTTTTCTCAATTTTCCCACCATATCTTCAACTAATTTGGGCAACCCTTCTAGTGTTGGTAAACCGATAATGTCCAATTTGACTTTGTCAATTTTAACAGAGAGTTCCTGTAGTTCTTTTTTCCTTTCTCCCATAAGGAGTTTAATGAGGTTTATTGAACGTATCTCAAGGATCTCCTCCCAAATTGCTAGAAAGGCTGGATTGTCATTGCCATAGGTGGGTTTGAGTAGCAATCTTAAGCCTCTTGGAACCCTTTTTTGTTTCAGGTATTCCTCAAATGATACAAGCTCCCAAAAAGCTTTAGTTTCCTGCTCTAATAATTTAGTCAGAGCAAAAATCTTTGACGGTAAATCTACCGTGACATCTTCTAAATTAATATTCTCACAAAACATTTGTCCCAATAAAGCACCTCTGTTATTTCTATTATCCAAACTGGATAAAAAATTAGTGGTGAAATCTAATAGCTCAGTCATATTAGTGAATGTAGGGAAAAAACCCCAATTAAAATGAATAAGGATTCTACTATGGTATAACAGCCTCCTTAATAAAAAAAAACACACATAAACATATACATAAAAGTTTAGTATGGAATAAACAGTCTTATCTATGCAGCTGAATATCCAAGGGAGAGAGAACCAGAGTCCAAAGTCCAATAAATTGTATCTGGAAACAGTTCTTTATCTTAAAGGTAGTAAAAACAGGATATTCAGCGCTCGTGCTGTGTGATGGTGTGGATGATCCCTTTGCAGCATGTACATAAAGCGTCTCCCCAGAAACTCACAAATCTAGGTGAACCCCCCTTAGAAAGGGGGGAAGGCACCCTGAAAAACAAGATAATAAAAAATGCACAAATGCGCATCAGGGATTAGTGGAAGGTAATTTATTAAAAATACACAAAAACTGAGGGGATCCAACCCCACCTCAGAACAGCTGTGCAGCTGGACGGCTAAGTACTACCAAGGAGAACACCTAATGGTGACTAAACCCTAAGCTGCACAGTATACAAATACAGTAACATTTATATAAAAAACATGAAAGAAAAAAACAAACATGAAAACAACCTATCAACAGATTTGTATAGAAATCGCCATAGGGTTGGGCACTGGCAAGGGGAAACGGACACTCACACTGAGACAGTCAGCAGACTCACGGTGTCTGCACAGGATCCGGATCTCGGCACCGCGGAGATGGATAAAACCGCTGCTGTCTCCTGCAGGCTCCGTCTCAGCTTACAAGCATACATGCGCAGGATGACCTGTCGTGACCTCTACGCGTTTCGTACCAAGTACTTCGTCAAGAGGTCACGTACAGCGTCATCCGCGCGTATATATAGGCGGCAACTGATTGAAGAAACCAGCCCCCTCAGAGAAACACCCTTACTTTGCCTAATTGCTACACTGATTGAAACACCTTGAAATAAGGTTACTAGGCAACAGGGTGCATAGCAACTCATGTGGGGGATGTGTGCAAGTATAAATTAATCATTGCACTCACCCCTATGAAAAAATACAGGAATAAGACCCCTAACAACATGAATAATATACTATGTAAACAAATCATGCTGAAACCTGTATATGAATAAAAGAAAAAAGAACAAATGATTAAATAAAAACAGATAAATATAAAAACATACATGAATGTTAATACAAATAAATGTTAATAAATTCATTTTATTAAAAACGGAATACCTTATCTTAAAAAAGGAGTCAATTCAATTAATTCATTGAAACCATAGGGATGTCTGGTGCGCATTTGTGCATTTTTTATTATCTTGTTCCTGCAAATTCGTATGTATTTTTGGTAAAAAGTAAAACACAGATATCGCAGGTTTGGTCTTACCCTGTACCCTGTACCCCCCACCCCCCACACACACAAGGCTCGCTCAAGGATTTGAACCTCTTATCGACACCTCTCCAGAACCATTCCGTTTCTAAAGCTTGTCATTGTGCTTTTACTGTAATCATCCTTAGCGGAGCATCACCTCTCTCGCCTGCGTGTAATCCTATTTGGGAAGGGAGCTACATAGCACACCTCTCTATAATCCTCTTTGGGAAGGGAGCAAGCTGATGATTACTGCGCATGACTCACCCATCCACCCCCCAACCCTTTGAGGCTTTGTTTACGGTAACGCTTGTGATAATCCCTTCTTGAATTTGATATGTAAATCTGTTTTGCAGAGCACTGTGAAATTGAGAGTTAAATAAACCATAATCTGATTCATGTTTTTGATGCAGTAAGTTACCACTTTTTGTCATTCTTTCTTTTTCTTTGGTGTAGGGGAGGGGGGGGGTTGTCAATGATTATGATTATCATGAATGTAAAGAAATATTTATTTTGTTTTATCAGGAACAAAAAATACAAATATACAAATAATCATGAATAATACAAAATGCAGTCTTTATTCAATTCTTCTGTCAGTTGAAAATGGAGGGCCGGTGGATAATCATGAATAATGCACATTGATAATAATATTAATTAATAATATATAATATATAATAATATATATAATAATATTAAATTTTCCGTCTTTATCTTCTTCCTCATTCTGTGTAGATCATCGAGAGAGGGGAGGTTTAGTGTAAATCATGACTGAAATTTAGATACACTTTACTGTACACGCAGTTCACACAATGTACACATGATACCCCCCCTCCCCCTTTCCATCCTTTTTATCTCTGAAAAGACAAGAAAATATAAAATTAGTGCAGTTAGGTGCATATTATGGCATTGTGTACTGAATAGCTACTCCATATTGGACTACAGTATGCAGTTAGTACTGTCAAACTAGTCTATACTGGAACTACTGTATACTGTGACTACTGTTAAATACTTTGTAACCAGATGGCTAGTGCTGCTCTCTCAGGAAAGAAAAAATCTGTGCCATACTTACCTGTATCATACTGTACTTACAATATTACAGTACAGTACTATACCATACTACCTTCCTGATGCTTGCCCATGACGCTCGATCACAATGGGCAACACAGTCGCAATATGGTCAATATATTTATTGCATCGTTCCACGGTGAGTACATCGTTCCAAAAACTCATTATGCCTTGCGCCAACTCATTATTTTTGGAGGGTTTCACGACTTTTCGGATATGATCCTTCAGCTGATGCCAGACCATTTCGATAGGATTGAAGTCTGGCGATCTGTCATTGGAGGTGGAAAAAAAGGACAATTAGTTAAAGAGATATACTGTACAGTAAGAACAGTGGGAAAAAATGAGAAACGGTTACCGCACTTACTTCGCAGGCATCTTCACCCAGTTGATACGGCGCTCAAGAATATACGCTGTTGATGCGGTGTGCTTCGGATCGTTGGCCTGGTAAAAACGGTGACCACCTGGGAACTCACGTGTGATGTATTCCACAATCTCAGGCACAACTTGCTCTTGGAAAAAAGCTTTATTCATGATTCTTATAACAAGAAAAGAAAAGTGCTCAAAAAACTGCACACTAGTACAGTACAGTGCATAAGGCAAAAGCGTGTATTGTATTGTATTGTATGTCTTTATTTATATAGCGCCATTAATGTACATAGCGCTTCACAGTAGTGACATGTGGTAATCGAATAAATAACAGATAATATAAATCACAGATCATGGGATTAAGTGCTTTAGACAAACATAACATTAAGGAAGAGGAGTCCCTGCCCCGAGTAGCTTACAATCGAATTGGTAGGTAGGGAGAACGTACAGAGACAGTAGGAGGGAGTTCTGGTAAGTGCGTCTGCAGGGGGCCAAGCTTTATGTATCATGTGTTCAGAATGTTCACAGTGCTATTCGTATGCTTCTTTAAGCAAGTGTGTCTTAAGGTGGGCCCTAAAGGTGGATAGAGAGGGTGCTAGTCGGGTACTGAGGGGAAGGGCATTCCAGAGGTGTGGGGCAGTCAGTGAAAAAGGTTTAAGGCGGGAGAGGGCTTTAGATAAAAAGGGGGTAGAAAGAAGACATCCTTGAGCAGACCGCAAGAGTTGGGGTGGTGCATAGCGAGATATTAGGGCTGAGATGTAAGGAGGGGCAGAAGAGTGTAAAGCTTTAAAAGTGAGGAGAAGAATGGAGTGTGAGATGCGGGATTTGATTGGAAGCCAGGAGAGGGATTTCAGGAGGGGAGATGCTGAGACAGATCTAGGAAAGAGTAGAGTGATTCTGGCAGCAGCATTTAGGTTAGATTGTAGGGGAGACAGGTGAGAGTCAGGAAGGCCGGACAGCAGGAGGTTACAGTAATCAAGACGGGAGAGAATGAGGGCCTGAGTCAGAGTTTCAGCAGTCGAGCAACAGAGGAAAGGGCGTATCTTTGTTATATTGCGGAGGAAAAAGCGACAAGTTTTAGAAATGTTTTGAATGTGAGGGGCGAATGTGAGAGAGGAGTTGAGTGTGACCCCTAGGCAGCGTGCTTGGGCTACTGGGTGGATGATCGTAGTTCCAACAGTAATGTGGTAGGAGGTAGTAGGGCCAGGTTTGGGAGGAAGTATGAGGAGCTCTGTTTTAGCCATGTTGAGTTTAAGACGACGGAGGGCTCTGATATAGCAGAGAGACATTCAGAAACTTTGGTCTGTATAGCAGGTGTAAGGTCAGGTGTTGAAAGTATATTTGTGTGTCGTCAGCATAGAGGTGATATTTAAACCCAAAAGATGTTATTAGGTCACCTAGAGAGAGTGTCTACAGAGAAAAGATTAGAGGTCCCAGGACAGAGCCCTGGGGTACCCCCACAGAGAGATCAATAGAGGAGGAGGAGGTGTTAGCAGAAAAGACACTGAAAGTACGATGGGAGAGGTAGGATGAGATCCAGGATAGAGCTTTGTTCCGAATACCAAGAGTATGGAGAATGTGAAGGAGAAGAGGGTGGTCCACGGTGTCAAATGCTGCAGAGAGGTCGAGTAATATGAGCAGAGTGTAATGACCTCTGTCTTTGGCAGCATGGAGGTCGTCAGTTATTTTAGTGAGGGCTGTTTCCGTGGAGTGAGCAGTGCGGAAGCCAGATTGTAGAGGGTCTAGGAGAGAATAGGTGTTGAGAAAATGGAGCAAGCGAGAGAATACAAGACGTTCAAGGAGTTTAGAGGCAAAAGGCAGGAGGGAGACAGGTCGATAGTTAGAAAGACAGGTAGGGTCAAGCTTGCTGATTTTGAGGAATGGTATGACTGTTGCATGTTTGAAGGAGGATGGAAAGGTTCCAGAGCAGAGGGAGGAGTTAAAAATATGTGTGAGCATAGGGATTATAGTAGGAGCAAGAGGTTTTAGGAGATGGGAGGGAATGGGGTCAAGAGGGCAAGTGGTAGAGGGAGAAGTGGCGATCAACAGCGACACATCCTCCTCTGAGACAGTGGAAAAAGAGTCAAGGAAGGCAGGAGGAGAGTTAGGAAGAGGTGTAGGATGGGAAGAAGAAACAGAGGGGATGTTCTGATGTATGGATTCCACCTTTTCCTTAAAATAGTCAGCAAAGTCCTGAGCGGAGATGGAGGAAGGAGAGGCAGCTGAGGGTGGTTTGAGTAGAGAGTCAAAGACAGAGAACAGTCGGCGTGGGTTAGACTTGTGCATGTTGATTAGTGCAGAAAAGTAGGCTTGTTTAGGAACGAGTGGAGGAACGCAGCATGCGTGTGTAGGAATTTAGCCAGGGTCTAGGGTTAGAAGGGCGAGTGCGGCAGAGAGAAAGTGGGGCATGTAGATCAAGAGAGGAGGACAAGACAGAGTTATAGTTCCTGACCAGGTTGTCGGGGTCTGTAGCAGAGCTGAGAGAGGAGAGGGAGGAGCGTAAAGTGGACTCAAAGTCAGGTAAGTGAATAGAACGCTGGTTTCTGCAGAACCGGGGTGTAGATGGAGGTGGAGAAGGGGAGAAGCGAGATAGAGAAAATGAGATGAGATGATGGTCAGAGAGAGGAAAAGGGGAAATGGAGAAATCGGAGAGAGAGAAGTTCTTAGTGAAAACCAGGTCTAAGTAGTGGCCATCCTTGTGGGTGCTGGCTGCAGTCCACTGTTGAAGGCCAAAAGAAGAGGTTAGAGAAAGAAAGCGGGAAGCCCAAGGGAGAGAGGGGTCATCAATGTGGCAATTGAAGTCACCAAGGAGAAGAACAGGGGAGTCTGAGGAGAGGAAGAAAGAGAGCCAGGATTCAAAGTGAGAGAGAAAGGCAGAAGGGGGATGAGTAGAGGTAGGTGGGCGATAGATGACCGCCACATGAACAGGGAGAGGAGAGAAAATCTGGACAGTGTGAGCCTCAAAGGAGGGAAAAGCAAGAGAGGGAGGAATAGGAAGGTTTCGGTAACGACAGAGAGAGGAGAGCAGGAGCCCCACGCCTCCACCCCTGCCATCAGTGCGAGGAGAGTGGGAGAAGGAAAGGCCACCGTAGGAGAGGGCAGCTTCCAGAGCAGAGTCAGACTGAGTGAGCCAGGTCTCAGTTATAGCAAAGAGAAGCAGGGAGTGAGAGAGAAAGAAGTCATGCACAGAGAGGAACTTGTTAGAGAGGGAGCGAGCATTCCAAAGGGCACAGGAGAAAGGGAGAGAGGAGGGAGGGTGGCAGGGGATGGGTATGAGGTTGGATGGGTTGACACCAGAAGGAGTAAAGGTTGCAGTTGGCAGGCGAGGACGAGCGCATGTAGGAATAAGACAGGGACCAGGATTGGGAGAGATATCCCCAGAAGCAAGGAGGAGAAGCATGGATAGAAAGAGGATGTGTGAGGATGATTTGTAGGGGTGTTTTTTAGTGCAGGGGATATAGATGTGTGGTGTCAGAGGACGCAGGTAAGAAAGGAGTTCATGTGAACAGAGAAGTGGTGAAGGAAGGAGAGATGGAGATATATGAATAGAGTTAGAGACATACTGAGGCTGGTAAAAAGAAGTGCATAATTTGAGAAGAAGTGAAGTCACAGCAAATAAAAATGGTAAAGGCAGCATCACAGCAGTAATGATGCAGTCTGGTATTGATGATATCCTCCTTTCCAGCGTAGTTCAAATGCAGGAATCAGGTCCAGATGGGGTGTCCACTTCTTCCTCACTTCTTTTGAACTTCCTTTTAAACTTCAGTTGTTCAGTAGTCATGCCACTTATAATGGGCAACTTCCTTTTAAACTTCAGTTGTTCAGTAGTCATGCCACTTATAATGGGCAACTTCCTTTTAAACTTCAGTTGTTCAGTAGTCATGCCACTTATAATGGGCCACTTGGATATGGGCTGCAGGCAGACTAGCTGTTCTGACTGGGTTTATATAGGCCTAAAAAGTCACCTGACAGTGTGGTTCTGTCTGCTTAATTAGCACATCTGAGGCACATTCAAACAAATGGTTTTCTACACAGGGTGTTCCCTGCCTAGGTGGCAACACTTAATTTGATTAGGGGTAGACAGGAAACAGCATTCAAATATGGTTTTTACCTAGCATTAGATCACTTGCATATACTATATAATACACACAGCAAAGGCTTCAATGATGATTTAGAGATGTTTTTTACCTGAGGAGAGAAGAAGGATAAGATCCATTAGGGTAAGAGTTCCTTCCTTTTAAACTTCAGTTGTTCATGCCACTTATAATGGGCCACTTGGATATGGGCGTGTAACTTATTTTACCTTCAAAGATGACAATGCATCCTGGTCCAAGCCTAGAGATGGCACCCCACACATGCATCTTCACTGGCTGTTTTGGACGCGGCTTCATAGATATGCGACCTTCATAGATATGCGACCTTTCAGTGAAGATGCAATCCTGGAAAGTTTCTCCACTGTCGATCCATGCCTTGCGGCATATGGACCACTCTTTTGATCTTGTTAACGTCCCTTATCATAGGGTACGCTCTGTAATGACAAGAAATAATTTTATAGGTACAGTGCAGTTTCTTAAACAACACTTTAACCTCCTGTACTGTCCAGTACTAGCCTCACACGTCCATATTTCCATCCAATTCTGCGTCTCATCTTCTTTATGCTGGTCTCGGACACAGTGAGATTGTGATTTTGCAGCAGAGTGTATTTGACCCTTAAGGCACTCTTCTCATCATTCTCTTCACTTATTTTGCGACCAGAAGAGTTGTCTCCCTACAGTGTACAGAAAAACAACAATCTTGTAAGTTACAGTGCAGTAGGCCACAAGTACAGCACATCATTTACAGTAAACAATTAATGATGCAGCAATATAAACAATAATAGATATACTGTATTTTATACTGTAGTTATATAAATATAAGAAATAACTATAAAATTAGATAGATCTATTCTATACAGTTCTATTAATATGCAGCAATATAAACAATAATAGATATACTGTATTATATAATTATATAAATATACTTACGCGTTAGTTACCGTTGGTGTCCTCGTGCGTTGTTTGGTTTTTCCGTGTGCATGATAGCACATGGTGGTTGATGGCACAACGAGGCCAGAAGCAGCTAACCAGCGTTAGATATCTGCAATTCGTTGTCCGCTCATGTACATCTCCTTAATTCTCATGCTGAGATCCTTTGAAATCTTTTTAACAGACATAGCTGCGAGTAGAAAGAAATACAAGCACAAGAATGTATATTCAATGTTTAGTCGATGTGTATTCAATGTGCAGTGAATCCACAAAATTGATGGTGTATTTATACGTAAATGATTCACATTAGAGTACGCCCACTTTCAACACCTGTACCTCGTCGCCATGCATAAAAGGTAACGCACTTTGCATACAGTAGCCCACCACTCGATTATCTTTATCTGAACTTTACCTCTTCCAGATATTGCATTGTGCCATCTGCTCCCATGGATCAACCCCGATTCTACAGACGCAGGAAGCCACTCGCCTCTGTCATGCCTGTCACGCAGAAAAAGCGAAAGGCAGGAGCCACTTCCAAGCCAAGTCCAAAGCGAATGTCTAAGGCTAATAAAGAAAACCTTCTGCTGACCCAAAAGGCTAAGGGTTTTAATACACGTACACTGGCGACACACTTTATTCGAGCTCGGCTAGTCCCACGAATTCGGGTATACCCGGGTGTATTGAGGTTTGTGACTGTTTTCTGCCCGAGTGCATTGAGGTATTTTCCAGGCAGGGATTGAAGCATTTTATTCCCGCTTGCTGCAATACTGCACAGTATATATATATATACTGCATTACAATTCATGAATTTATGCCATATGGTAGACACGCGAAGCATTGCAGCCTATTAAATCCTAATCATTATCATTTAACAGATCAGCCGCCCGTCAGCCAGGCATGAACCCAGGCTGGGAAGGCAAACACAACGGGGCTTGTCAGAGGTGAGGAGCGGCGCATTCCAGGTATCTGCCAGGTACATACTGGGTATTTGCTCGAATAAAGTGTGTCGGTGCAGTAAGCCTTATTATGTCAAGAAGAAATTCGGTGATGTACACTCAAGGCAAAACAAATGGCAACCAACCCATCGAACCCGCAGGCCACTTCGTCAATTACGCTTTGACGACTCTGCCGCTGCTCTCCCGGAAATCCACAGCTCATCTCCTCCACTACTCGTCCACGACGCTGCCACTGCTCTCCTGGAAACCCACAGCCCATCTTCTCCCCTGCTCTTCGACGACGCTGCCGCTGGTCTCCCGGAAATCCATGGGTCACTTTCTCCATTATGCTTAGACGCCTCTGCCCGGAAATCCACAGGTCACTTTCGCCATCCCTCTTTGACGTCGCTGCTGCTTCTCTCCAGGGAACCCCCATCTCATCCTCCGTAGCACCCATCCACCCAGATGTCCACAGCACCACATGCATAAGAACAAGCTCGTTAGACCGCATGCTGAATGGGTTAAGTATCGATATCCCGGGGAACTCTACTATGCTGGTAAAGATAGATCTTCTTTTAGAGACCATGCTAAATATGGATCAACGGATGGAGAAGATGGATCAACAGATGGAGAAGATGGATCAACGGATGGAGAAGATAGAGACTGACATAGCGGGGATACATAATTTGCTCGGTGTTCATGCCCCTGTATCCACGACGCCAAAGCAGGAGGGTGGCATGGATGTGGTGAATGGGACCTTCGACCACCTTCCAACACCAAGCGCACCTCCTCCACCAGAAGAATTTGTGTACATGTATGCCGTTGAGGAGGAGGATAACATGACAACCCCGTCAAGACCACGCCAGGAGACAACACAGCAACCAAGACAAGAGGAAAGCTTCCTTGCAGACAACCTACCCTTGCCCGCCGCCACAAGCACGCCCGCTCCCAGAAGCACACCTGCTCCCAGAATCCAACCTACATACGCTTGCATCGATACGGTGCCCGACATCATCCTGCGCGAGCTGCCACCGGCACTCAGGGAGAAGTATAGGGGGATGAGTGCTGGTTTACCCCAGAAGTATGGCATGTTAATTTTTAAGCACCACGTGTCCTACATGGTGTACTGCGGGTGGGCTAAAAATGTCAACTACGAAGGAAATCAAGAAAAAAGGGCGCTTCCTGAAAAATTAAGAAGGACTATTGTGGAGGAATTGCAGCGCTATTTTTCAATTTCAGATCCTTTTATGAAAATCGTTTGAGACTCCATTAATGGCATTTTGCGTCATACAAGGCATCGGCTCTGGAAGGACAATCTGGTGGGGATCAAATTTGCGTGACTGTTCAACTGTTGTTTATTTTTTGACTTGTTGCTTGTTTTAACTTGTATTAATAAAGAAATGTTTTTACTTACACAAGACCTGCAGAATTTCAGTCCTCGAAGGCCGCAAACAGGCACGGTTTTCAAGGTTATCCTGAAAACCGGGCCTGTTTGCGGCCCTCGAGGACTGGAGTTGTGCAGGCCTCCTTTACTGTACTGTACACCATCCTACTGTAAATGTTTTGACTTTCTGTACTTTAATAAAGGAGATGTTGCGTGTTTTAACTTGTATTAATAAAGAAATGTTTTTACTTAAACAAGACCTGAACAATTCCAGTCCTCGAGGGCCGCAAACAGGCCCGGTTTTCAAGGTTATCCTGTACATGTACTGTACACCATCCTACTGTAAATGTTTTGACTTTCTGTACATAAATGTTTTCACTAGCAGTAACACCTGTTAATGTTTTGAATTGCTGTACACTTTAAATGTTTTTAAATTGTATTTGTAAATAAATGTTTTTGTACTTACTCCAATAAAAGAAAATATTGATTTGTTTTAAAGTGTTCCGTTGTCTTTTTTTATACTGTAACAAAATGCAGTGTTTCTAGAACATACAGTACTGTACAGGCATACTGTACAGTACTGTACTGTATACTGTAGGCATGCTCAGTACTGTACATCACAAGAGTATTAAAAAATACATGTACGGGTTTAAAATACACATATGTACTGGAATACATGTAGAATAAATGCATACTTTTTATTTTTCGGGTTTATTATACAGTATACTGTATATAAAAAGTATTGTATACGGTCTGAAAACAACAGCATACTGTTTCAGGTTTTCTATGAAGCTCTCAGTTACAGTATTCTATCCTAATCAATAACAACAGCCACTAAACTGTAGACTCCGGTACTGTACGTGGTTTTTTAAATCCGATTCAGCAATGTGATATCCATCAAAATCTCTCCATGTGCCGTTTTCCGCATGAGATGACAAAGTTTTCTTTTCTGAGGAAAAACAAAAGTACAAGTTTTACTGTAATGGTCAGTCAGCCCCCTAAAGAAGTTCCCCCAGTCAGTCCCACCAATAATTTTCTCGGGGGGCGTCTCCTGTTCACATGTGCATGCGTCTACTGTAGATGTGATGACACGAATATGCGTTTCAAGAAGGTTCCAATGCGCATGCGCCTAGCTTTCCACCAATTGTGCAGTATCTACTGTACTGTAGAAGCTGCTCAGCCAATGATATTGCTTACAGGAGAATCGCTTGACTGTGCATTGATATTGATATTTCAAAAACAGAATAAAATACGGCAAGATTACTCACTTTGCCAATCAGCTGGCACCGAGCCACTGCCAGTCCCGTATTCTTGATTATACACGTAGTTGACAGGTGCCTGCGGATGAGGCTGGAAATCGCTTTGGTACAGCACATTCAAGCTTGCTGCAATCTGTACGCGAAATCCAGCTCAGGCTGCAGGTATCCGGGCGGGGACAGACAGCAAGGGTTGAAAGTCACCAGGTTTTCACTGACGGTCGGACCGTTATTGGAAGCTGGCGCATTGCTTGCCAGCGACTGACGTTTCTTAGTTGGTTTTAACATGACCTTTTGCCTTTTGAAGTCTCCATGATCATAAATACGGGAAAAATCCGGTGATACACACCAATACCCTCAAAAAAAACCAGGATCAATACGAAAACAACACGGATCGATACATAACTTTTTCCTTATTGCACACTTCCACACATGAGCATCTGGTGAAAATTTGTAAAAGTCATAGTTTTCGATAAAATACTGATAAATTTGACAAACTGTTGCCATTTTATAATCTGTTGCATTAATCGCGGCCCATATTAAATAAGTGTACGTTCTGTTGGGTTTTTGGAACACGGTGTCAGTTAGTGCTCACCACAAACGAGGCGGGACCACGGTGAAGAGGTGGGAAAGGATATAACGCCACCCACAGCCACGAGGGCACATCTTGAGAGTAGAATGGTCTGGATGTCCGGGCCGGGGCAGGAGAGGTACGGATAGTAGTGGGTACTGTTAGCTAAGTCCGGGGTTAGAGAGAGAGACGTAATCGTTTTACCGTATGTCGAGTTCGGGGTGCCAGAGGTGCGGAAAGTTGTATTGCCGTATGCCAAGTTCGGGATGCCAGAGGTGCGGAGAGTCGAAGAGGAAGCCGGTTCGGTACACGAGGAAGACTGTCAGACAAGACAAGACAGGACTAGGGAGGCAGAGAGTGATGAGAACAACTGGTTCTATGCTCAGCTGACGAGTTAGTGACACTGCAGGGTATATATAGGTGAGAGGGTCCAATGGCAGGGTAGCAAGGTGGGCGGGTGTGGATTGGCCAGGCTGTGACAGGGATAGGTCCAGAAGGGCTCTGGGGGGAGGAGCTATAGAGCCCAGTAGTAAGGCTGCATTTGATTGCAGCAATGGTTTGGGGTGTTGTGCCTTTAAGAGGCTGGTGCGCCTCTGTGTGGCCGCGCCTCTGTGTGGCTGCGCTTGCGGGCATGTGACCAGGCATGCCCACAGGACCGGCACTAGAAGAGGGACACCAGCGTGCACGCGCGCGCCCAAGTGGAGCGGCAATCGGCATCCTCGAGGGAGGCTGCTTGCGTGGCGCAGGAGGACCAATCAGTGCTGCGGGTGAGTGGGGAGCACGCCGAGGGCGGCATGACTCCCAGGTTGTTACAGTACCCCCCCCTTCAGGGATGACCTCCGGGCGTCCATGGCACGGTTTGGAGGGATTCCTACGATGGAATGCTTGGACGAGTCGAGGGTCGTGAAGATCTCAGTGGGGAACCCATGAGCGTTCCTCAGGTCCGAACCCCCTCCAATGTACCAGGTACTGTACTCCTCCTCTGGAAATCCTAGAATCCAGGATAAACTGGACCTCGTACTCCTGTTGACCTTGGATCAGAAGAGGAAGTGGAGGGAAAGTTGTCTTGGAAAAACGAGGACTCTGAAATGCTGGTTTTAGCAACGATACATGAAAGACTGGGGGAATCCACATTGAGGGTGGAAGACGCAGGCGATACGCCACCGGATTGATCCTCCTAACCACGAAAAAGGGACCAAGGAATCTGGGTGCCAGCTTCATAGTGGGGACTTTTAGTTGTATATTCTTTGATGAAAACCACACCATGTCTCCAGGGGAGAATTCCGTAATTTGGCGTCGATGACGGTCTGCCTGGAATTTCAGTGGCCACTTTAAGGTTCTCCTGAATCTTCCTCCGTAGGTTTTTTAGGCAGGTGATGCGTTTGTCAACTGCTGGTACCCCAGAGGATAAGGGAGAGGAGGGTAAGCGGGATGGGTGAAACCTGAAATTTACAAAAAAGGGAGATTCTTGAGTGGAGTCATTACGTAGGGAGTTGAGGGCAAACTCGGCCCAAGGTAGCAGATCCACCCAATCGTCCTGTACACTGGCGACACACTTTATTCGAGCTCGGCTAGTCCCACGAATTCGGGTATACCCGGGTGTATTGAGGTTTGTGACTGTTTTCTGCCCGAGTGCATTGAGGTATTTTCCAGGCAGGGATTTAATTATTTTATTCCCGCTGGCTGCAATACTGCACAGTATATATATATACTGCATTACAATTCATGAATTTATGCCATCTGGTAGACACGCGAAGCATTGCAGCCTATTAAATCCTAATCATTATCATTTAACAGATCAGCCGCCCGTCAGCCAGGCATGAACCCAGGCTGGGAAGGCAAACACAACGGGGCTTGTCACAGGTGAGGATCGGCGCATTCCAGGTATCTGCCAGGTACATACTGGGTATTTGCTCGAATAAAGTGTGTCGGTGCAGTATATCAGTTACGAAACATCGAAGGTATTGTTCCAGGTTTTGATTGGCTCTCTCCGTCTGCCCATTGGTCTATGGGTGGTATCCAGAGGAGAATTGTAATGAAATGCCCATTTTTAGTGAAAAGGCTCGCCAAAATTTTGAAATTAATTGGGACCCCCTGTCCGAGACAATGGTCGACGGCACTCCATGGAGACGAAAGATTTCCTGGATGAAAACATCCGCGAGCCTGGGGGAATTCGGAAGACCCCTCAAGGGAACAAGGTGAGTCTGCTTGGAAAAGCGATCAATAACAACAAGAATAGTATTCATCCATTTGGAAGTTGGAAGATCCACGATAAAATCCATAGAAATATGGTTCCAAGGCCGATCTGGGATGGGTAATGGAAGAAGAAGACCTGCAGGTTTAAACCGGGGTACTTTGTTGTGAGCACATGTGCCACACGCCTTCACAAACTCCTCCACATCTTTAGACATCCCTGGCTACCAGAAGGTTCGTTGGATGAGGTCGTTAGTTCTCGGCATCCCTGGGTGTCCTGCCAACTTAGAGGAATGGCACCACTCGAGGACTCTCTTGCGATGTTGCAGTGCAGTGTAGAGTCTTCCCTCCTGGACCTTGAGACCAATAGAAGCCTGTGATTGCTCGGATCAGATCTTGTCCATGATGTCAAAGGAGTTGGCGGATACGATAAACTTGGAAGGAATTCTAGTCTCTAGCCGCTCTTCAGACCTATCCTCTGCAAGGAACTGTCGAGACAGGGCATCTGCTTTCAGGGTTTTGGAGCCTGGAACGAAGGAGATGAAATAATTGAACCAGGAGAAGAATAAAGCCTAGCGGGCTTGTCGGGTGCTCAGTTGACGTGCCCCTTCTAAGTGGAGCAGATTTTTATGGTCAGTGAGGATGGTTATGGGGGATTCCGTGCCTTCTAAAAGGTGTCTCAATTCCTCTAATGCCAACTTGATTGCCAAAAGTTCCCGGTTTCCAACATCATAATTCCGTTCTGCGGAAGAAAATTTCTTTGAAAAGAAAGCACAAGGGTGTAATCTGGCTAAGGGCGAAGACCTTTGAGACAAAATGGTGCCAGCCCCGACGTCAGAGGCATCCACTTCCAGGGTAAACGGGAGTTTAGGATCTGGGTGGGTGAGGATAGGAGCAGAGACGAAAGCCTTCTTGAGAAGATTGAATGCTTGAATGGCGGTTCTGGGCCAAGATGAGGGATCTGCACCTTTTTTTGTTAGAGCAGTGATGGGAGATACTGTGGTGGAAAAATTGCGAATGAAGCGACGGTAGTAGTTTGCGAAACCTAGAAAACGTTGCACGGCTTTAAGGGTGGTCGGACGGGGCCAGTCCAGAATGGCCTTTAGTTTCGCTGGATCCATAGTGAACCCGGAGTCAGAGATAATGTATCCCAGGAACGCCATGGACGTCAGATGAAATTGGCACTTCTCCAATTTCGCAAAGAGATGGTTCTCCCGGAGGCATAACACTACCTGCTGAACGTGTTTAATGTGCTCTTGGATGGATTTAGAAAAGATTAGGATGTCGTCTAAGTAAACAATGAGAAATTTGTTAAGAATATCCCGGAAAATCTCATTAACGAAGTCCTGAAAGACTGCTAGCGCGTTGCACAGGCCAAACGGCATGACCAGGTATTCGTAATGGCCATCATGGTTGTTAAACGCAGTCTTCCACTCATCCCCCTCGCGTATCCTAACCAAATTGTAAGCGCCTGTAAGTCTAATTTAGAAAAAATGGTTGCTACTTGAAGGTGTTCAAAGAGCTCCAAAATCAAAGGCAGCGGGTAGCGTTTTTTGAGCGTGATTTTATTCAAGCCTCGGTAATCGATGCATGGGTGAAGAGACACATCCTTCTTCTTTAGAAAAAAGAAGCCCGCTCCGACTGGGGAAGAAGATTTTCGGATGAAACCCCTCTCCAAATTCTCCGCAATGTAACTGTTCATGGCTCTAGTCTCTGGAAGAGAAAGTGGATAAGATCGCCCCCTGGGAAGGACTGCGCCAGGCAGCAGGTTGATAGGACTGTCATAGGGTCAGTGCGGAGGTAGGACCTCGGATCGTGCCTTGTCGAAAACATCGTGGAATTCCAAATAAACTAACGGGCAAGGAGTTTACCTCCTCTGACATGGTACACAAACCTCCTACCCTCTGGGGCAGCCTGATACAGGTCTTGGAACATTGAGCACCCCACTGGATAGGTTCCCGGTTGGTCCAGTCGATGTGAGGATTATGGAGTTGGAGCCAAGGAAGACCCAGGATCAGCTCGACGGAAGGAGTGTGAATGACATTGAGGGTAATGGTCTCCGTATGAACCCCTACGAACTGCAGTTGAAGAGGCACTGTCTGCAGCGTGATGAAGGCCGGCTGTAGTGGTCGACCATCAATGGCTTCCAGGCCCACTAGAATCCTCTTGCAGGTAAGTGGAATCTTGTTCTGTTCTGCAAAGGCTTAATCAACGAAATTGCCTGTGGAGCCAGAGTCCACGAATGCCAGTGCTTGAGTATGGAACCCCTCTCCAGACAGTGTCACTGGCAGCAATATCCTGGTGGGAAGGACATCCTTGATGATGGGGGAGAGGGGCAGTGTTCCCAACGAGACTCCCCGGGATCTCATTGGGATTTGGCCTTTCCCGGCTTGTGGGGACACTGGAGCACCAAGTGACCAGAATTGCCGCAGTACATAAAGAGACCAGCACTGCGCCGGCGTTGTTTTTCGGCAGAGAACAGCTTATTCCCTCCCAATTGCATTGGTTCCTGGGACGTCCAAAGACGGAGGTGCTGGGGAAACGAACGGTGGAACGGGAGACCTTGAAACCCATAGAAGGTGACGAGAACGCTCAGTCTTCCGCTCCTGCAGACGCTGGTCCACCTGGATACATAGGGCGATCAAATCTTCTAGGTCTGTAGGACGTTCCTGCGCCACAAGCTCATCCTTAAGGGGCTCCAATAGACCCTGCCAAAGTGCCAAAGATAGTGCTTCATTGTTCCACCCCGTCTCAGCTGCAATGGTTTGGAACTCCACAGCGTACCGGGCGACTGGACGATCTGTCTGGGTTATGTGGAAAAGAGAGGAAGCTGCCATTAATTGCCATACAGGTGTGTCAAAGAACCTTCGGAACTCTCGGGCGAAGAGGTCGATGTCCTGTGTGATGGGAGACTGTTGTTCCCAAATGGGGGAGGCCAAGGCCAGCGCGTCGTCGGAGAGAAGAGCCACGATATAAGTGACCTTAGAGCTTGAGGAGACAAAACGAGAGGGTGAGAGTTGAAATTGAATGAAACACTGATTAAGGAAGCCCCTACATTCTTGGGGGTCCCCAGCGTAGCGGTTGTGTTGGGGGGCAGGATTCGGGGTTCCATTGCAGACGGAGGGGATGCGAAGACAGCTGCAGAGAGAGCTGAGGCCGTTGGTGAAGGTCCTAGACTGGAAGCCCGGGCTTGAACGGTAAGGGAATGAAGTCTCTGCTGAAGCAAATCCATCCGCCTATCATTTTGTTCCAGATAAGTTTCTAGACTGGCGAAGAGATTAGTGTGTGAAGTCAAAGTACGCTCCACCTCAGCGGAGTCAATGTTTGTTGGGCTGAGCATAATGTCAGGTAGTGTTCACCACAAACGAGGTGGGACCACGGTGCTGAGGTGGGAAAGGATATAACGCCACCCACAGCCACGAGGGCACATCTTGAGAGTAGAATGGTCTGGATGTCCGGGCCGGGGCAGGAGAGGTACGGATAGTAGTGGGTTCTGTTAGCTAAGTCCATTGTTAGAGAGAGAGATGTAATCGTTTTACTGTATGAAGAGTTCGGGGTGCCAGAGGTGCGGAGAGTCGTATTGCCGTATGCCAATTTCGGGATGCCAGAGGTGCAGAGAGTCGTATTGCCGTATGCCAAGTTCGGGATGCCAGAGGTGCGGAGAGTTGAAGAGGAAGCCGGTTCGGTACACGAGGAAGACTGCAAGACAAGACAGGACTAGGGAGGCAGAGAGTGATGAGAACACCTGGTTCTATGCTCAGCCGACGAGTTAGTGACACTGCAGGGTATATATAGGTGAAAGGGTCCAATGGCAGGGTAGCAAGGTGGGGGGGTGTGGATTGGCCAGGCTGCGACAGGGATAGGTCCAGAAGGGCTCCGGGGGAGGAGCTATAGATCCCAGTAATAAGGCTGCATTTGATTGCAGCAATGGTTTGGGGTGTTGTGCCTTTAAGAGGCTGGTGCGCCTCCATGTGGCCGCGCTTCCATGTGTCTGCGCTTGCAAGCATGTGACCGGGCATGCCCGCAGGACCGGCACTAGAAGAGGGACACCGGTGTGCGCGTGCGCGCCCAAGTGGAGCGGCCATCGGCGTCCTGGAGGGAGGCTGCTTGCATGGCACGGGTTGAGCCGGTGGAGCTGCGGGTGAGTGGGGAGCACGCCGAGGGCGGCATGACTCCCAGGTTGTTTCACACGGACTGCGGTGGTGCACTCATTTCGGGACTCTCAGGACAATAAAACACCAGACACTGTGCATGTATTTTTTAATATGAAAAGCCTAAATTGATACATTTTTGTAACTTCTTCAGTACAGTACCAAGGCCAATTTACAATGGACCACTGTGGTATTTTTTTAAACACCTGCAAGTCGACACATTACTGAAGCGCATGCGCATTACAATTCATGAATATATACCACCTGGCAGATACACGAAGAATTGCAACCAATTAAATCCGAACCATTATCAATAAACACATAATTAAACACATCACCCGTGGGTGAGCCGGCATGAATGCAACATGAATGCGCTATGAATGTGGCATGAATGCGGCATGAACGTGGTGAAGTGCGGTGAAGTGCATGGCATTGGGAAAAAATCCCCGAAAAAATTCGGAGATGTTGGAGAATAAAAGGGGCCGCGGCTGTACCATAAAAAAACATCACCTACACAAATACATATATACCAGATTTAAATCCAGCAATCACATTTTACTGTGTACATGATGAAATTAATCTGTGCATCATGTAACACTATTCCAAATCAGAGTAAAAAATAAAATAAACAATTACCAACAAGATAGAAAAACTAAGCAAGTAAGCATAAACATATTTACCATCAATCAATCTAAAAACAAATTAATTACTATCCAATCAAAATCAATTACACAAATCACTATTCAATTCCTAAAACAAAACCATTGGTAAAACAATTCTACTTCAAAGTACAGCCGCGGTCCCTTTTATTCTCCAACATCTACGAATTTTTTCGTTTTTTTTTTCCGAATGCCACGCACTTCACTGCACTTCACCACGTTCATGCCGCATTCTGACAGCATTTAATATGCATTCATGTTGCATTCACACCCGCGGTTGATGCACGGTTGATGTGTTTATTGAGAATGGTTCGGATTTAATTGGTTGCAATTCTTTGCGTGTCTGCCAGATGGCAGATATTCATGAATTGTAATGCGCATGCGCTTCAGTAATGTGTCGACTTGCAGGTGTTTAAAAAAATACCAGAGTTGTCCATTGTAAAATGGCCTTGGGACTGAAGAAATAAGATACAATAATGTATCAATTTAGGCTTTTCATATTAAAAAAAGACAATCACAGTTTCTGGTCTGGTTATTGTCCTGAGAGTCCCGCCATGAGTGAACAACTGCAGTCCGTGTTCCACAAACCTGACAGAACGTACGCTTATTTAATATGGGCCGCGATTAATGCAACAGATTATAAGATGGCAACAGTTGTTCAAATTTATCAGTATTTTATCGAAAACTATGACTTTTACAAATTTTCGCCAGATGCTCATATGTGGAAGCCTGCAATAAGGAAAAAGTTACGTAGCGATCCATGTTTTTTTCGTATTGATCACGATGTTTTGGGAGGGTATTGGTGTGTATCACCGGGTTTTTCCCGTATCTATGATCATGGAGACTGCAAAAGGAGAAAGGTCGTGTTAAAACCAACTAAGAAATGTCAGTCGCAGGCAACCAATGCAACAGCGACAGCGTCAGCTTCCAATAACGGTCCGACCGTCAGTGAAAACCTGGTGACCGGCAACCCTTGTTGTCTGTCCCCGCCCGGATACCTGCAACCTGAGCCGGATTTCGCGTACAGATCCGAGCAAGCTTGCATGTACCTAAGCGATTTCCAGCCTCATCAGCTGACTACAGGTGTAGTAGACCCACTGTCACCTGTCAACAACGTGTATGATCAAGAATACGGGACTGGCAGAGGCTCGGCGCCAGCTGATTGGGAAAGTCTATGGTGAGTAATGTTGCCGTATTTTATTCTGTTTTTTTTATTTTGAAAATATCAATATCAATGCGATTCAAAAGTCAAGCGATTCTCCTGTAAGAAATATCATTGGCTGAGCGGCTTCTACAGTAGATACTGCACAATTGGTGGAAAGCTAGGCGCATGCATAGTTACATAGTTACATAGTTACATAGTCAACCTATGCTAAATTTAGGCAACAGATACTTTATCCTATATCTATACTTACTTATTGATCCAGAGGAAGACAAACAAAAAACCCCATTAAGGGGAAAAATTAATTCCTTCCTGACTCCAAGAATTGGCAATCGGATTAATCCCTGGATCAACATCCTTCCCATGTATACTTATTTGGTATATCCCTGTATACCTTTCCCATCTAAAAAGATGTCCAACCTTTTTTTGAACAAATCTATTTTATCTGCCATCACTGTCTCCATGGGTAATGAATTCCACATGTTAACTGCCCTTACTGTAAAGAACCCTTTCCTTTGTTGCTGGTGAAATTTCCTTTCCTCCAACCTTAAGGGATGGCCCAGAGTCCTTTGTACTGTCCGTGGGATGAATAGTTCTTTTGAAAGCTCCTTGTATTGTCCCTGAATATATTTGTATATAGTTATCATATCCCCTCTTAGAGGCCTCTTTTCTAATGTAAATAAATCTAATTTAGCTAGCCTCTCCTCATAAGTTAGAATGTCCATCCCCTTTATTAATTTGGTGGCTCTTCTCTGCACTCTCTCTAGTTCCATAATGTCTTTTCTTAGGATTGGTGCCCAAAATTGTACTCCATATGCGCATTGGAACCTTCTTGAAATGCATATGCGTGTCATCACATCGATGGTAGACGCATGCGCATGTGAACAGGAGACGCCCCCCGAGAAAATTATTGGTGGGACTAACTGTGGGAACTTCTTTAGGGGACTGACAGACTGACCATTACAGTAATACTTTTACTTTTTTTTTTTTCCTCAGAAAGGAAAACTTTGTCATCTCATGCGGAAAACGGCAAATGGAGGGATTTCGATGGATAATATCGCTTTGTGTTACAATGCCTGCACATTGCTGAATCTGAGTAAAAAAAACTAAGTACCGGAGTCTACAGTTTAGTGGCCGTTGTTATTGATTAGGATAGAATACCGGAAACAGTATGCTGTTGTTTTCAGACCGTATACAATACTTTTTTTCATATATACTGTATAATAAACCCAAAAAAATAAAAAGTATGCATTTATTCTACATGTATTCCAGTACATATGTGTATTCTATACCCGTACAGCATGTATTGTTGTAATACTCTTGTGATGTACAGTACTGAGCATGCCTACAGTATGCCTGGACAGTACTGTACAGTATGTTCTAGAAACACTGTTACAGTATAAAAGGAGACAATGGAACAATTTAAAACAAATCAACATTTTCTTTAATTTTTGGAGTAACTACAAAAACATTTATTTACAAATACAATGTAAAAACATTTTAAGTGTACAGCAATTCAAAACATCAACAGGTGTATGGTTTACTGCTAGTGAAAACATTTATGTACAGAATGTCAAAACATTTACAGTCAGTCAGGCCTGCACAACTCCAGTCCTCGAGGGCCGCAAACAGCCCAGTTTTAAGGATAATCTTGAAAACCGGGCCTGTTTGCGGCCCTCGGGGACTGGAATTGTGCAGGTCCTGTGTACAGTAAGGAAAAACATTTCTTTATTAATACAAGTTAAAACACGCAACATCTCCTTTATTAAAGTGCAGAAAGTCAAAACATGTACAGCACAACAGTATAGTGTTATTAAAAAAAATCTTTATTCATAAAATTTCAGAAACGCAACATCTCCTTTATTACAGTACAGAAAGTCAAAACATGTACAGCATAACAGTATGGTGTTATTAAAAAAAAATCTTTATTCATAAAATTTCAGAAACGCAACATCTCCTTTATTAAAGTACAGAAAGTCAAAACATTTACAGTAGGATGGTGTACAGAACAGTAAAGTGAACCCAAGTGATTTAGAACGGCGCTAAACATCAGTGATGGTGATGAATAAGTGAATAAAAAAATTGAATTGTAAGGTGAAATAGAAATGATTCTCAACCTTCACAGGGAATATGTACAGATTCCCTTATAAACAGTATTGGTATCCAAGGTTTGAAGGGAGCGATGGTTCAAGAACACCCAACAGGTAAGTGGAAAGACAGCATAAATGGCGAACAAGGTAGATGGTAACTCAGGAGGGCTCTTCACTCAGGATTGTGTTCATAAAAGACAGCAAGGAGATACCATGGTGTTGACCAATAGACACATTTTATATTGGTTAAAAGCATAAGAAATGTACTCACAATGTGTACATAGGTAACAGGCACGTAAGGTTTAACTTGAGGCAGTAGAGACACGCCGGCAAGGATGGTAGGCTTGCTGTTCACTTCAGAGTTCCCTCAGTCAGGTCGCGATGGATAGCGTCTGACGTTATGTACGGAATGACAACTTCCGGTTGAGCGGAGGGAGAAGTGGATAGCACGACTGCATGGCAAACTCTTCACCTTCAAGTCTGGAGCAGATGCATAAGGTATTGAAAGCTCTATGTGTTTCGCTGAACTAACGTCAGCTTCCTCAGGAGCATAATGATACCCTTAAAGGGAACACTATATAAATAGTATGTGTAATTGATTCATTAATTGTTTAATTAAGTAGCAGATTTCTCACAGGTTATCTCAATTGGGAGTACATAACACTGTGGTCAAAAATAACGGCGCACTAAAAACTTTATTAAAAATCAAAACAAATATCTAAAAATAAATTTAAACTAATCAGTACACTTGAGAGAGATATATATCAGCTGAATAACTCAGCAGAGGGGGGCTAGAGGGAGAGAGAGAGAAAATATCAATTAGTCATTCACAAAAATGTGAGTGGCTGGTATGAGATATGAAACAAAACTTAACAAAAGAAAGACAAAATTATTTAATAATAATAAGGGATCCCAATAGGTGAATACAAAGGAGAAGGCATAGATAGAGATAGCCTCAAAGGTACATAAAAATGTAGGATGAATTGCAAATGGATCTCAAGGCTAATAAAGGAATGGTGCTAATTCAAAATCCGCGTTGAGTCCATTTGGTGTAAGAGTATTGAGTCTATGGATCCAATACTGTACATCTCTCGTATGCTTAAATCTATATTTCTACTTTGGCCTCTCCAATGTTGGGTTACATTTTCAATGGTAGTGTATATCAGACCTTTGGGATTGGAGTTATGAAAGTTTTTTAAAATGTTTGGAGACGCTATGCGTCATTATACCTCGTCTAATGTTACTCAAATGTTCAATAATACGTGTTTTTATAGCTCTTTTTGTTTTTCCCACATATTGTAGCTCACATGGGCATTCTAATACATAAATGACATATTCAGTGTAACAGTTCATATATTGTTTGATTTTAAAGTCTTCATTTCGATTATTGGATCTGAAATTCTTTTTATCTGGTTGCTTATACTCACAAGCCTTGCAAGTAGAGCAACCAAAGAATCCCTCAAGTTTTTGAAACCACCCTCTCCTTGATAAAGGCAATCTATTGGCCGAAACGTTGGACCTTTGGTGGCACAATAAACTGCACCTTTAGAAAGACCGTGTGCCTGCTTCCATTCCTTTGCTCTTTTATGTGTATTAAAACCCTTAGCCTTTGGGGTCAGCAGAAGGTTTTCTTTATTGGCCTTAGCTTGTCGCATTGGCCTTGGCTTGGAAACGGCTGCTGCCTTTCGCTTTTTCTGTGTGACAGGCACGGCAGAGGCGAGTGGCTTCTTGCGTCCGTAGAATCGGGGTTCATGGAAGCAGATGGCACAATGCAGTATCTGGACAACGGCAAGTTCAGATAAAGATCATCGAGTGGTGGGCTATGCAAAGTGTGTAACATTTGATGCATGGCGACGAGGTACAGGTGTTGAAAGTGGGCGTACTCTAATATGAGTAATTAACGTATAAATACACCATCATTTTGTGGATTCACTGCACATTGAATACACATCGACTAAACATCGAATATACATTCTTGTGCTTATTTCTTTCTACTCGCAGCAATGCCTGTTAAAAAGATTTCAATGGATCTCAGCACGAGAATTAAGGAGATGTACACGAGCGGACACCGAATTGCAGATATCCAACGCTGGTTAGCTGCTTCTGGCCTGGTTGTGCCATCAACCACCGTGTGCTATCATGCACACAGAAAAACCAAACAACGCACGAGGACACCAACGGTAACTAACGCGTAAGTATATTTATATAACTATATAATACAGTATATCTATCATTGTTTATATTGCTGCATATTAATAGAACTATATATTGTGTAGATCTATCTAATTTTATAGTTATTTCGGTATATTTATATAACTACAGTATATCTATTGTTTATATTGCTGCATATTAATAGAACTACAGTATATGTTGTGTAAATCTATCTAATTTTATACTATTTTTACTGCAAACGATGTGCTTTACTTGTGGCCTACTGCACTGTACTGCTGCGACACACTTTATTCGAGCAAATACCCAGTATGTACCTGGCAGATACCTGGAATGCGCCGCTCCTCACCTCTGACAAGCCCCGTTGCATTTGCCTTCCCAGCCTGGGTTCATGCCTGGCTGATGGGCGGCTGATCTGTTAAATGATAATGATTAGGATTTAATAGGCTGCAATGCTTCGCGTGTCTACCAGATGGCATAAATTCATGAATTGTAATGCAGTATATATATATATATATACTGTGCAGTATTGCAGCCAGTGGGAATAAAATGCTTCAATCCCTGCCTGGAAAATAACTCAATGCACTCGGGCAGAAAACAGTCACAAACCTCAATACACCCGGGTATACCCGAATTCGTGGGACTAGCCGAGCTCGAATAAAGTGTGTCGCCAGTGTAACTTACCGGATTGTTGTTTTTCAGTACATTGTAGGGAGACAACTCTTCTGGTCGACAAAATAAGTGAAGAGAATGATGAGAAGAGTGCATTAAGGGTCAAATACACTCTGCAGCAAAATAACAATCTCACTGTATCCGAGACCAGCATAAAGAATATGAGATGCAGAATTGGATGGAAATATGGACGTGTGAGGTTAGTACTGGACAGTACAGGAGGTTAAAATGTTGTTTAAGAAACTGTACTGTACCTATAAAATTATTCCTTGTCATTACAGAGCGTACCAAGGGACGTATACGGGATGTTAACAAGATCAAGAGAGTGGTCCAGGCACAGGCATGGATCGACAGTGAAGAAACTTTCCAGGATTGCATCTTCACTGACGAGTCTACTGTTTTGCTGGAGAGATTTGCCACCTTTGCATTCCACAAAAAAGGTTGCATATCTATGAAGCCGCGTCCAAAACACCCAGTGAAGATACATGTGTGGGGTGCCATCTCTAGGCGTGGACCAGGATGCATTGTCATCTTTGAAGGTACAGTAAAATGTATGTCACACGCTATTGCCTTATGCACTATACTGTACTAGTGTGCAGTTTTTTGAGCACTTTTCTTTTCTTGTTCAAGGAATCATGAATAAAGCTTTCTTCAAAGAGAAAATTGTGCCTGAGATTGTGGAATACATCACACGTGAGTTCCCGAATGGTCACCGTTTCTACCAGGACAACGATCCAAAGCACACCGCGTCAACAGCGCATATTCTTGAGCGCGGTATCAACTGGGTGAAGACGCCAGCGGAGTAAGTGCGGTAACCGTGTCTCATTTTTTCCCACTGTTTTTACTGTGTACTGTATCTCTTTAGCTAAATGTCCTTTTTTTCCCCCTCCCTCCAATGACAGATCGCCAGGCTTCAATCCGATCGAAATGTTCTGGCATCAACTGAAGGACCATATCCGAAAAGTCGTGAAACCCTCCAAAAAGGATGAGTTGGCGCAAGGCATACTGAGTTTTTGGAACGATGTACTCACTGTGGAACGATGCAATAAATATATTGACCATATTGCGACTGTGTTGCCCATAGTGATCGCGCGTAATGGGCAAGCATCAGGAAGGTAGTATGGTATATTACTTTACTGTAGTATTGTAAGTACAGTATGATACAGGTAAGTATGGCACAGATTTTTTTCCCCTGAAAGAGCAGCACCAGCCATTTGGTTACAAAGTATTTAACAGTAGTCACAGTATACAGTAGTTCCAGTATAGACTAGTTTGACAGTACTAACTGCATACTGTTGTCCAATATGGAGTAGCTATACAGTACACAATGCCATAATATGCACCTAACTGTTCAATTTTTTTATTTCCTGAGAGAGCAGCACCAGCCACCTGGTTGCGAAGTATTTAACAGAAGTAACAGTATACAGTAGTTCCAGTATAGACTAGTTTGACAGTACTATACAGCACACCATGCCATAATACAGTATGCACATAACTGCACTAATTTTTTGTTTTCTTGTCTTCTCAGTAAAACAGGATGGACTGGGGGAGAGGGGGGTATTGTGTAAAGTTTGTGAACTGTTTGTACAGTTAAGTGTACAGTATCTAAACTGCAGTCATGATGTACACAAAACCTCTCCTCTCTTAATGAACTACTGTACTGTACACAGAATGAGGAAGAAGATAAAGATGGAAAAAATTATATTATTATATATAAATTATTATATATTATATATTATTAATTAATATTATTATCAATGTGTATTATTCATGATTATCCACCGGCCCTCAATTTTTATCTGACAGAAGAACTGAATAAAGACTACATTTTGTATTATTCATGATTAATGATTATTTTTATATTTGTATTTTTTGTTCCAGATAAAATAAATATTTCTTTACATTCATGATAATCATAATAATTGACAACTCCCCCCCCCCCACCTACACCAAAGAAAAAGAAAGATGGACAAAAAGTGGTAATTTACTGCATCAACAACATGAATCAGATAATGTTTTTTTAACTCTCAATTTCACAGTGCTGTGCAAATCAGATTTACATATCAAATTCGAGAAGGGATTTTCAAAAGCGTTACCGTAAACAAAGCCTCAAAGGGTTGGGGGGGGTGGATGGGTGAGTCATGCGCAGCAATCATCAGCTAGCTCCCTTCCCAAAGAGGATTACAGAGAGGTGACTCATAGCCAACAATAGGAAAATTAGGCACGCAGGCGCAGAGAGGTGATGCTCGGCTAGGGACGGACGATTAAAAACACAATGGCAAGCTTTAGAAACGGAACGGCTCTGGAGAGGTGTCTGTCGATAAGAGGTTCAAATCCTTGCTTGAGCGAGCCTTGTGTGTGTGCGTGGGGGAGGGGGTACAGGGTACAGCTGCATGAAGGATTAGCTGTACTGCAGTTCAAAGAAATGGCATATTTTCAAAAAGGCAGGTGAAAAAGGCCAGATGGAAAAATTAACGAGTTTAGTTAACGATACTGGTGACAATTTTCTAAAAGTCTGGACGCCTTGGCTGGCACAGACAGATATCCCGGGGATTGAGAGGTCCTCAATATGGCTCTGACAACAGTAGGTGCATTCTCCTTGGGAGGGGCTTACAGGAAGTATTCTATTCACCCAGGACCCCTTATAGCAGCATTATAACATAAGTAATAAGAGAGATGACTCAGCTTGCAAACATCTGTGATGCTTAGCACGGAGCCACGTGTCGCACCTACTACCAACGCACTCCCCCTACCTCACCCCCAACCTACCCCTTTCCCCTCCCCATCCCGCCTCAACCTTCCTTTTTTTTTTTCTGTGAGTATGTATTATCTCCCCTTTTAAGTTGAGTTATATGTGTCTGTTTGTCCATTTAAGTAGAGTCGGCTTGGACTATATAGTCCACACCAAAGTACCCGGAAGACCGGGTCCCGAAGCACAGCAGGGCCTCGTTGTTACTTATATAATTGTTAAAATATTGTTTGCATACAAGACAAAAGTATTCTGTAATGTATTTTATGCTGTCTTGATTCAATAAAATTTAAGTTATAAAAAAAAAAAAAAGCACACAAATCAACCATGTGCAGTCAAACGCACAGTGTCGCATTCAAACGCTTCAGCACAGATTAAATATCGTAATATCAAGATGGTTTAGGCAGGCTTGTGGAGAAAATAAAAATAAATAATGAGGAGAAAAAAAATATATATATTTTTTTTGGTCACTTACTCTTGAACTTCGCAAGCAGTGGCGAAGTTACAGACGCATGCGCAATAATCATCAGCTATCAAGCAGGAATGTGATTGAAACCAGAAATACACACATTCAAAGGAATGGTGTGGGAGAGGTGTACTGTACAGTAGATAAGATAAAAAGTGGAAATACTGCAGTGCAGTAAATTATCATGTGTGTGTGCCGGGGCGAGCGAGGGGAGAGCGCTGTATATGCCGAAATGTGATACTGTTACAGTACTGTACACGCCTATGCGTTTCAACAATTTTCAAATGAGACATACAGTACAGCACTGCAAATGCATGTATAAATATGCAAATTTACAATTACTGCGCGCGCACAAGCAGACTGTGTACTGACGTAGGTTAAACTGCTAAAGTATTAGACTTCGAAGACAAAAGCTCACAAATGCCCCCCTGAGTTTTTAGACGGTATTGCAGTATTGCAGACAGCGCTAATAAAAAGCTAATATTACGAGAGCTAAAATACTGCAATACACTCCGGACAAAATAAAAATGCATCTGCCCGCGGTTATAAGAGTTGCGCCGCACGAGGCTAAAGGCGGCCGCCACTGTATCCACCTAAAAGCAAGCCCCTGAAAAAAACTATTGCAAAATCATAATAAATCACATGTAAATAAATCTCAATTACATTACACACACCAATTCCTTACTAAAGCTGCAAAATACATGTTAAAATCATCAAAAGAACATAAATAAACATTTGCCAAACAATCATTTATTAACCCTGTATGTTTAGCAAATATAGCTAAACATTACATACAGGGGCAATAAATGAGCATAAAAAACAATGACATTACATCAAAAAATACAATTCAATACAACCATTCAGTGTCCCTGTATGTATCTACTGCACCGACACACTTTATTCGAGCAAATACCCGGTATGTACCTGGCAGATACCTGGAATGCGCCACTCCTAACCTCTGACAAGCCCCGTTGCATTTGCCTTCCCAGCCTGGGTTCATGCCTGGGTGATGGGCGGCTGATCTGTTAAATGATAATGATTAGGATTTAATAGGCTGCAATGCTTCGCGTGTCTACCAGATGGCATAAATTCATGAATTGTAATGCAGTTTATATATATATACTGTGCAGTATTGCAGCCAGCGGGAATAAAATGCTTCAATCCCTGCTTGGAAAATAACTCAATGTACTCGGGCAGAAAACAGTCACAAACCTCAATACACCCGGGTATATCCGAATTCGTGGGACTAGCCAAGCTCGAATAAAGTGTGTCGCCAGTGTATGTATGTATGTATATCCATAGGGACATACATAAATTCAGGGGCATTAAATGGACATCAAAAAACACAAAAAATAAATAAAAATCCTGTAAAAGTAAAATAATATATACTTTTCTTTTGTTTACTTACCATTAGATGGCCGATACAGCGAAATCCAGGGGAACCAGAAGCACTCGAACCAATCCACAGGTAACCATAAAATAATAAACCCTTACAATCCAACTGTGTCTTCTTTCTTCAATTTGTAATCCATTTCGTCAAAGGGGGTCTTAATCTGTATTCTGTATTCTTCTGTCTACTTCCGGGTCTTCTTCCGGGTCTTCTTCTCTTCTAGCGTTTTGGCTGGGAAACATCTTCCGCCTTTCGCATGGCCGGCACGGCAGAAGCAAGCTGGTTCCTGCATCAGTAGAATCGGGGGCGATTCATGGGAACAGATGGATGAATGCAAAATGCAGTATCTGGACAAGAGCAAGTTCAGATAATGATCAGTGTGTGAGAGTCTATGCAATTTGTCTTACTTTTTATTTGAATTTTTTTGCGTGCATGGACACGAGGTGCAGGTGTTAAAAGTGGACGTACTGTGTACTAAACCTGTCGAGTGACGTTGAGGCAAATTGTATTGTATTGTATGTCTTTATTTATATAGCGCCATTAGTGTACATAGCGCTTCACAGTAGTAATACATGTGGTAATCAAATAAATAACAGATAATATAAATAACAGATCATGGGAATAAGTGCTTTAGACATAAAAGTAACATTTCGGAAGAGGAGTCCCTGCCCCAAGGAGCTTACAGTCTAATTGGTAGGTAGGTAGAACGTACAGAGACAGTAGGAGGGAGTTCTGGTAAGTGCGTCTGCAGGGGGCCAATCTTTATGTATCCTGTGTTCAGAATATCCACAGTGCTATTCATATGCTCCTTTAAGCAAGTGTGTCTTAAGGTGGGTTTTAAAGGTGGATAGAGAGGGTGCTAGTCGGGTACTGAGGGGAAGGGCATTCCAGAGGTGTGGGGCAGTCAGTGAAAAAGGTTTAAGGCGGGAGAGGGCTATAGATACAAAGGGGGTAGAAAGAAGACATCCTTGAGAAGAACGCAAGAGTCTGGATGGTGCATAGCGAGAAATTAGGGATGAGATGTAAGGAGGGGCAGAAGAATGTAAAGCTTTAAAAGTGAGGAGAAGAATGAAGTGCGAGATGCGGGATTTGATTGGAAGCCAGGAGAGGGATTTCAGGAGGGGAGATGCTGAGACAGATCTAGGAAAGAGTGATTCTGGCAGCAGCATTTAGGATAGATTGTAGGGGAGACAGGTGAGAGGCAGGAAGGCCAGACAGCAGGAGGTTACAGTAATCAAGACTGGAGAGAATGAGGGCCTGAGTCAGAGTTTTAGCAGTCGAACAACAGAGGAAAGGGCGTATCTTAGTTATATTGCGGAGGAAAAAGCGACAAGATATAGAAATGTTTTGAATGTGAGGGGCGAATGTGAGAGAGGAGTCAAGTGTGACCCCTAGGCAGCGTGCTTGGGCTACTGGGTGAATGATTGTAGTTCCAACAGTAATGTGGAAGGAGGTAGTAGGGCCAGGTTTGGGAGGAAGTATGAGGAGCTCTATTTTAGCCATGTTGAGTTTAAGGCGTCGGAGGGCCATCCAGGATGATATAGCAGAGAGACATTCAGAAACTTTGGTTTGTACAGCAGGTGTAAGGTCAGGTGTTGAAAAGTATATTTGTGTGTCGTCGGCATAGAGGTGATAATTAAATACAAATGATGTTATTAGGTCACCTAGAGAGAGTGTGTACAGAGAAAAGAGAAGAGGTCCCAGGACAGAGCCCTGGAGAACCCCCACAGAGAGATCAATAGAGGAGGAGGAGGTGTTAGCAGAAGAGACACTAAAAGTACGATGGGAGAGGTAGGATGAGATCCAGGATAGAGCTTTGTTCCGAATACCTAGAGTATGGAGAATGTGAAGGAGAAGAGGGTGGTCCACTGTGTCAAATGCTGCAGAGAGGTCGAGTAATATGAGCAGAGTGTAATGACCTCTGTCTTTGGCAGCATGGAGGTCGTCGGTTATTTTAGTGAGGGCTGTTTCGGTGGAGTGAGCAGTGCGGAAGCCAGATTGTAGAGGGTCTAGGAGAGAATAGGTGTTGAGAAAATGGAGCAAGCGAGAGAATACAAGACGTTCAAGGAGTTTAGAGGCAAAAGGCAGGAGGGAGACAGGTCGATAGTTAGAAAGACAGGTAGGGTCAAGCTTGCTGTTTTTGAGTAATGGTATGACTGTTGCATGTTTGAAGGAGGATGGAAAGGTCCCAGAGCAGAGGGAGGAGTTAAAAATGTGTGTAAGCGTAGGGATTATAGTAGGAGCTAGAGGTTTTAGGAGATGGGAGGGAATGGGGTCAAGAGGGCAAGTGGTAGAGGGAGAAGAGGCGATCAACAGCGACACATCCTCCTCTGAGACAGTGGAAAAAGAGTCAATGAAGGCAGGAGGAGAGTTAGGAAGAGGTGTAGGATGGGAAGAAGAAACAGAGGGGATGTTCTGACGTATGGATTCCACCTTTTCCTTAAAATAGTCAGCAAAGTCCTGAGCGGAGATGGAGGAAGGAGAGGCAGCTGAGGGTGGTTTGAGTAGAGTATCAAAGACAGAGAACAGTCGGCGTGGGTTAGACTTGTGCATGTTGATTAGTGCAGAAAAGTAGGCTTGTTTAGCTTGCGAGAGGGCAGTGTTGAAACAGGATAGCATAAATTTGTAGTGAATGAAGTCTGCGAGAGTGTGAGACTTCCTCCAGAGGCGTTTAGAGGAACGAGTGGAGGAACGCAGCATGCGCGTGTGGGAATTTAGCCAGGGTCTAGGTTTAGAAGGGCGAGGGCAGCAGAGAGAAAGCGGGGCATGTAGATCAAGAGACGAGGACAAGACAGAGTTGTACTTTCTGACCAGGTTGTCAGGGTCTGTAGCAGAGCTGAGAGAGGAGCGGGAGGAGCGGGAGGAGCGTAAAGTGGACTCAAAGTCAGGTAAGTGAATAGAACGCAGGTTTCTGCAGAACCGGGGTGTAGATGGAGGTGGAGAAGGGGAGAAGTGAGATAAAGAGAATGAGATGAGATGATGGTCAGAGAGAGGAAAAGGGGAAATGGAGAAATCAGAGAGAGAGAAGTTTTTAGTGAAAACCAGGTCTAAGTAGTGGCCATCCTTGTGGGTGCTGGCTGCAGTCCACTGTTGAAGGCCAAAAGAAGAGGTAAGAGAAAGAAAGCGGGAAGCCCAAGAGAGAGAGGTGTCATCAATGTGGCAATTGAAGTCCCCAAGGAGAAGAACAGGGTAGTCTGAGGAGAGAAAGAAAGAGAGCCAGGACTCAAAGTGAGAGAGAAAGGCAGAAGGGGGATGAGTAGAGGTAGGTGGGCGATAGATGACCGCCACATGAACAGGGAGAGGAGAGAAAATCTGGACAGTGTGAGCCTCAAAGGAGGGAAAAGCAAGAGAGGGAGGAATAGAAAGGGTTCGGTAATGGCAGAGAGAGGAGAGCAGGAGCCCCACGCCTCCACCCCTGCCATCAGTGCGCGGAGTATGGGAGAAGGAAAGGCCACCATAGGAGAGGGCAGCTTCCAGAGCAGAGTCAGACTGAGTGAGCCAGGTCTCAGTTATAGCAAAGAGAAGCAGGGAGTGAGAGAGAAATAAGTCATGTACAGAGAGGAACTTGTTAGAGAGGGAGCGAGCATTCCAAAGGGCACAGGAGAAAGGGAGAGAGGAGGGAGGGTGGCAGGGGATGGGTATGAGGTTGGAGGGGTTGACACCAGAAGGCATAGAAGTTGCATGTGGGAGGCGAGGACGAGAGCAAGTAGAAATGAGACAGGGACCAGGATTGGGAGAGATATCCCCAGAAGCAAGGAGGAGAAGCATGGATAGAAAGAGGATGTGTGAGGAGGATTTGTAGGGGTGTGTTTTAGTGCAGGGGATATAGCTGTGTGGTGTCAGAGGACGCAGGTAAGAAAGGAGTTCATGTGAACAGAGAAGTGGTGAAGGAAGGAGAGATGGAGATATATGAATAGAGTTTGAGACATACTGAGGCTGGTAGAAAGAAGTGCATAATTTGAGAAGAAGTGAAGTCACAGCAAATATAAATGGTAAAGGCAGCATCACAGCAGTAATGATGCAGTCTGGTATAGATGATATCCTCCTTTCCAGCGTAGTTCAAATGCAGGAATCAGGGCCAGATGGGGTGTCCACTTCTTCCTCACTTCTTTTGAACTTCCTTTTAATCTTCAGTTGTTCAGTAGTCATGCCACTTATAATGGGCCACTTGGATATGGGCTGCAAGCAGACTAGCTGTTCTGACTGGGTTTATATAGGCCTAAAAGTCACATGACAGTGTGGTTCTGTCTGCTTAATTAGCACATCTGAGGCACATTCAAACAAATGGTTTTCTACACAGGGTGTTCCCTGCCTAGGTGGCAACACTTAATTTGATTAGGGGTAGACAGAAAACAGCATTCAAATATGGTTTTTACCTAGCATTGGATCACTTGCATATACTATATAATACACACAGCAGAGGCTTCAATGAGGATTTAGAGATGGATTTTACCTAGCATTTGATCACTTGCATATACTATATAATACACACAGCAGAGGCTTCAATGAGGATTTAGAGATGGATTTTACCTAGCATTGGATCACTTGCATATACTATATAATACACACAGCAGAGGCTTCAATGAGGATTTAGAGATGGATTTTACCTAGCATTGGATTCAAATATAAATACACCATCCATTTTGTGTATTCAATGCACATTCAATACACATCGAATTCACATCGAATTGCTCTGTGTGTGCTCGCATTTTTTTTCTAACAACAGCGATGCCAAAGAAAATGATTTCAAAAGATCTCAGCTTGAGAATAAAGGATATGTACCAGAATGGACACAGCATTTTACAAATCCAACGCTGGTTACTTGCTTCGGGCTTCGGTTTTGCAAAAAGCACTGTTAGTTTTCATGCGCATGGGAAGGCCAAAAACGTCAAAAGAAATCCGACCGTCACTACTGAGTAAGTACTGTACTACTTATTGTCCTCCATAACTCTAACAACGTCTTGTACTGTACTGTACAGTATGCTTGTGTTTAATTTTGTTTTTTTTTCCTAAAAGTTTTTATTAGGCATTGTATGAAATACATTGTATACAGAATAAACAATATTTTGCCTAATACAGGTTTTCTTGTTTTATTGACAGAAAGAGGGAAAGACTCAACGCTCCCCCGACCTTCAAGTGTGGGTCGGCAGGGTTGGCGTGAGGGTCGAAACAGAGAGAGGTGGGGGGGAGGGGGAGAAGTAGTGATGGAGAAATGAGGAGGGGGGGGCAGGGTCTGGGGAAGGGAGGACCCTTTCTCCTCTGACCGTTGTACTGTACTCTTCCACTACTGCTGTCTTCTAATGTGGGAGATGGTCGTCACTAATCTGTCATACGGGACAGCCACGGTTCCCATGTATTGTAAAAGGGCTCCATTTTCCTTTTTAGAAAAGCCGAGAGCTTTTCCATTAACATAACTTCCTGTATTCTGTTTTTAACAGTTTGCCTAGGGGGGGGAGACACCTTCTTCCACGAGGCCGCCACCGCACATCTAGCCGCTGTGAGAATGAAGGAGATCAATTTACTTGTTGGGCGGTCAATGTTCTCGATTGGCCTGGCCAGCAAGTAGGTCAGCGGATCAATGGGTATTGTGAGGTCTGTGACCTCTGTGATTAAAGTCTGTATGGTTCTCCAGTATTTCTGAATTTCTGGACATGACCACCATATGTGGGCCATGTCACCCTTTTGTCCACAGCCTCTCCAACATAGGTCTGAAGCCAGAGGGTAATTTGATTTATTCTAACTGGGGTAAGATACCAGCGAAACAGTATTTTGTAAATATTTTCTTTGATTGTGGTACATATGGAAGTTCCTGAGGCTGATTCCCAAATACTTTCCCAGTCCTCTTGGTCTATAACTATGCCCAATTCTGCTGCCCAATGGAGCATGTAGTCATGAACCGGAGCATCTGTTGCTCTTTCTAGTTCTGAGTATATTTGCGTTATCAGACCTTTTTGATGCGCTGTCTCTGTGCACAGTCTTTCGAAGTTCGTGAGAGGGGGAAATTCCAACGTTGGTGATATTGATTGGACGTAGTGCCGAATTTGGAGATATTTGAAGACATTCAATCCCCGTATTTCATATTTGCTTTGTAGCCTTTGGTAGCTCAGGAATTCCCCAAAGCTCAGGAAGTCAGCAATCGCCCTTATGTTTTTGGTTGTAAATTGCTCAAATTGCCTGGGCTCACATCCTGGTGAGAATTTGGGATTTTGGATAATTGGTATGAGTTGAGATTTGGTGGTTGTGAGCTTGAATTTCAATTTGCATTTCGTCCAGGTCTCCCATGTATGTCTCATTGGTCCTAATTGGAATTTGTTTTTCTGCAAATCTTCCCTACTCAGGGACCAAAGGCATGCTGGCAGAGAAGGCGTGCCGACGTATTGCATTTCTATGTCTAGCCAGCAATATTGGCCGGGTTCCGCGTTCCATACTACTGCCTGCCTTAACTGGGTGGCCTGGTAGTACCGCATAATGTCGGGGACCCCCAGGCCCCCTCTCCCCCTCGAAGCAAGTAGAACTGATCTCGCGACTCTTGGTTTTTTCCCCTGCCAGATGAAATGGAGAATTTGTTTCTGGATATTTTTCAATTCTGTGCCAGGGATGTGGATCGGGAGTGTCTGGAAGTGATATAGTAATCTGGGGAGTATGTCTTCTTCTCTTCTAGCGTTTTGGCTGGGAAACATCTTCCGCCTTTCGCATGGCCGGCACGGCAGAAGCAAGCTGGTTCCTGCATCAGTAGAATCGGGGGCGATTCATGGGAACAGATGGATGAATGCAAAATGCAGTATCTGGACAAGAGCAAGTTCAGATAATGATCAGTGTGTGAGAGTCTATGCAATTTGTCTTACTTTTTATTTGAATTTTTTTGCGTGCATGGACACGAGGTGCAGGTGTTAAAAGTGGACGTACTGTGTACTAAACCTGTCGAGTGACGTTGAGGCAAATTGTATTGTATTGTATGTCTTTATTTATATAGCGCCATTAGTGTACATAGCGCTTCACAGTAGTAATACATGTGGTAATCAAATAAATAACAGATAATATAAATAACAGATCATGGGAATAAGTGCTTTAGACATAAAAGTAACATTTCGGAAGAGGAGTCCCTGCCCCAAGGAGCTTACAGTCTAATTGGTAGGTAGGTAGAACGTACAGAGACAGTAGGAGGGAGTTCTGGTAAGTGCGTCTGCAGGGGGCCAATCTTTATGTATCCTGTGTTCAGAATATCCACAGTGCTATTCATATGCTCCTTTAAGCAAGTGTGTCTTAAGGTGGGTTTTAAAGGTGGATAGAGAGGGTGCTAGTCGGGTACTGAGGGGAAGGGCATTCCAGAGGTGTGGGGCAGTCAGTGAAAAAGGTTTAAGGCGGGAGAGGGCTATAGATACAAAGGGGGTAGAAAGAAGACATCCTTGAGAAGAACGCAAGAGTCTGGATGGTGCATAGCGAGAAATTAGGGATGAGATGTAAGGAGGGGCAGAAGAATGTAAAGCTTTAAAAGTGAGGAGAAGAATGAAGTGCGAGATGCGGGATTTGATTGGAAGCCAGGAGAGGGATTTCAGGAGGGGAGATGCTGAGACAGATCTAGGAAAGAGTGATTCTGGCAGCAGCATTTAGGATAGATTGTAGGGGAGACAGGTGAGAGGCAGGAAGGCCAGACAGCAGGAGGTTACAGTAATCAAGACTGGAGAGAATGAGGGCCTGAGTCAGAGTTTTAGCAGTCGAACAACAGAGGAAAGGGCGTATCTTAGTTATATTGCGGAGGAAAAAGCGACAAGATATAGAAATGTTTTGAATGTGAGGGGCGAATGTGAGAGAGGAGTCAAGTGTGACCCCTAGGCAGCGTGCTTGGGCTACTGGGTGAATGATTGTAGTTCCAACAGTAATGTGGAAGGAGGTAGTAGGGCCAGGTTTGGGAGGAAGTATGAGGAGCTCTATTTTAGCCATGTTGAGTTTAAGGCGTCGGAGGGCCATCCAGGATGATATAGCAGAGAGACATTCAGAAACTTTGGTTTGTACAGCAGGTGTAAGGTCAGGTGTTGAAAAGTATATTTGTGTGTCGTCGGCATAGAGGTGATAATTAAATACAAATGATGTTATTAGGTCACCTAGAGAGAGTGTGTACAGAGAAAAGAGAAGAGGTCCCAGGACAGAGCCCTGGAGAACCCCCACAGAGAGATCAATAGAGGAGGAGGAGGTGTTAGCAGAAGAGACACTAAAAGTACGATGGGAGAGGTAGGATGAGATCCAGGATAGAGCTTTGTTCCGAATACCTAGAGTATGGAGAATGTGAAGGAGAAGAGGGTGGTCCACTGTGTCAAATGCTGCAGAGAGGTCGAGTAATATGAGCAGAGTGTAATGACCTCTGTCTTTGGCAGCATGGAGGTCGTCGGTTATTTTAGTGAGGGCTGTTTCGGTGGAGTGAGCAGTGCGGAAGCCAGATTGTAGAGGGTCTAGGAGAGAATAGGTGTTGAGAAAATGGAGCAAGCGAGAGAATACAAGACGTTCAAGGAGTTTAGAGGCAAAAGGCAGGAGGGAGACAGGTCGATAGTTAGAAAGACAGGTAGGGTCAAGCTTGCTGTTTTTGAGTAATGGTATGACTGTTGCATGTTTGAAGGAGGATGGAAAGGTCCCAGAGCAGAGGGAGGAGTTAAAAATGTGTGTAAGCGTAGGGATTATAGTAGGAGCTAGAGGTTTTAGGAGATGGGAGGGAATGGGGTCAAGAGGGCAAGTGCTAGAGGGAGAAGAGGCGATCAACAGCGACACATCCTCCTCTGAGACAGTGGAAAAAGAGTCAATGAAGGCAGGAGGAGAGTTAGGAAGAGGTGTAGGATGGGAAGAAGAAACAGAGGGGATGTTCTGACGTATGGATTCCACCTTTTCCTTAAAATAGTCAGCAAAGTCCTGAGCGGAGATGGAGGAAGGAGAGGCAGCTGAGGGTGGTTTGAGTAGAGTATCAAAGACAGAGAACAGTCGGCGTGGGTTAGACTTGTGCATGTTGATTAGTGCAGAAAAGTAGGCTTGTTTAGCTTGCGAGAGGGCAGTGTTGAAACAGGATAGCATAAATTTGTAGTGAATGAAGTCTGCGAGAGTGTGAGACTTCCTCCAGAGGCGTTTAGAGGAACGAGTGGAGGAACGCAGCATGCGCGTGTGGGAATTTAGCCAGGGTCTAGGTTTAGAAGGGCGAGGGCAGCAGAGAGAAAGCGGGGCATGTAGATCAAGAGACGAGGACAAGACAGAGTTGTACTTTCTGACCAGGTTGTCAGGGTCTGTAGCAGAGCTGAGAGAGGAGCGGGAGGAGCGGGAGGAGCGTAAAGTGGACTCAAAGTCAGGTAAGTGAATAGAACGCAGGTTTCTGCAGAACCGGGGTGTAGATGGAGGTGGAGAAGGGGAGAAGTGAGATAAAGAGAATGAGATGAGATGATGGTCAGAGAGAGGAAAAGGGGAAATGGAGAAATCAGAGAGAGAGAAGTTTTTAGTGAAAACCAGGTCTAAGTAGTGGCCATCCTTGTGGGTGCTGGCTGCAGTCCACTGTTGAAGGCCAAAAGAAGAGGTAAGAGAAAGAAAGCGGGAAGCCCAAGAGAGAGAGGTGTCATCAATGTGGCAATTGAAGTCCCCAAGGAGAAGAACAGGGTAGTCTGAGGAGAGAAAGAAAGAGAGCCAGGACTCAAAGTGAGAGAGAAAGGCAGAAGGGGGATGAGTAGAGGTAGGTGGGCGATAGATGACCGCCACATGAACAGGGAGAGGAGAGAAAATCTGGACAGTGTGAGCCTCAAAGGAGGGAAAAGCAAGAGAGGGAGGAATAGAAAGGGTTCGGTAATGGCAGAGAGAGGAGAGCAGGAGCCCCACGCCTCCACCCCTGCCATCAGTGCGCGGAGTATGGGAGAAGGAAAGGCCACCATAGGAGAGGGCAGCTTCCAGAGCAGAGTCAGACTGAGTGAGCCAGGTCTCAGTTATAGCAAAGAGAAGCAGGGAGTGAGAGAGAAATAAGTCATGTACAGAGAGGAACTTGTTAGAGAGGGAGCGAGCATTCCAAAGGGCACAGGAGAAAGGGAGAGAGGAGGGAGGGTGGCAGGGGATGGGTATGAGGTTGGAGGGGTTGACACCAGAAGGCATAGAAGTTGCATGTGGGAGGCGAGGACGAGAGCAAGTAGAAATGAGACAGGGACCAGGATTGGGAGAGATATCCCCAGAAGCAAGGAGGAGAAGCATGGATAGAAAGAGGATGTGTGAGGAGGATTTGTAGGGGTGTGTTTTAGTGCAGGGGATATAGCTGTGTGGTGTCAGAGGACGCAGGTAAGAAAGGAGTTCATGTGAACAGAGAAGTGGTGAAGGAAGGAGAGATGGAGATATATGAATAGAGTTTGAGACATACTGAGGCTGGTAGAAAGAAGTGCATAATTTGAGAAGAAGTGAAGTCACAGCAAATATAAATGGTAAAGGCAGCATCACAGCAGTAATGATGCAGTCTGGTATAGATGATATCCTCCTTTCCAGCGTAGTTCAAATGCAGGAATCAGGGCCAGATGGGGTGTCCACTTCTTCCTCACTTCTTTTGAACTTCCTTTTAATCTTCAGTTGTTCAGTAGTCATGCCACTTATAATGGGCCACTTGGATATGGGCTGCAAGCAGACTAGCTGTTCTGACTGGGTTTATATAGGCCTAAAAGTCACATGACAGTGTGGTTCTGTCTGCTTAATTAGCACATCTGAGGCACATTCAAACAAATGGTTTTCTACACAGGGTGTTCCCTGCCTAGGTGGCAACACTTAATTTGATTAGGGGTAGACAGAAAACAGCATTCAAATATGGTTTTTACCTAGCATTGGATCACTTGCATATACTATATAATACACACAGCAGAGGCTTCAATGAGGATTTAGAGATGGATTTTACCTAGCATTTGATCACTTGCATATACTATATAATACACACAGCAGAGGCTTCAATGAGGATTTAGAGATGGATTTTACCTAGCATTGGATCACTTGCATATACTATATAATACACACAGCAGAGGCTTCAATGAGGATTTAGAGATGGATTTTACCTAGCATTGGATTCAAATATAAATACACCATCCATTTTGTGTATTCAATGCACATTCAATACACATCGAATTCACATCGAATTGCTCTGTGTGTGCTCGCATTTTTTTTCTAACAACAGCGATGCCAAAGAAAATGATTTCAAAAGATCTCAGCTTGAGAATAAAGGATATGTACCAGAATGGACACAGCATTTTACAAATCCAACGCTGGTTACTTGCTTCGGGCTTCGGTTTTGCAAAAAGCACTGTTAGTTTTCATGCGCATGGGAAGGCCAAAAACGTCAAAAGAAATCCGACCGTCACTACTGAGTAAGTACTGTACTACTTATTGTCCTCCATAACTCTAACAACGTCTTGTACTGTACTGTACAGTATGCTTGTGTTTAATTTTGTTTTTTTTTCCTAAAAGTTTTTATTAGGCATTGTATGAAATACATTGTATACAGAATAAACAATATTTTGCCTAATACAGGTTTTCTTGTTTTATTGACAGAAAGAGGGAAAGACTCAACGCTCCCCCGACCTTCAAGTGTGGGTCGGCAGGGTTGGCGTGAGGGTCGAAACAGAGAGAGGTGGGGGGGAGGGGGAGAAGTAGTGATGGAGAAATGAGGAGGGGGGGGCAGGGTCTGGGGAAGGGAGGACCCTTTCTCCTCTGACCGTTGTACTGTACTCTTCCACTACTGCTGTCTTCTAATGTGGGAGATGGTCGTCACTAATCTGTCATACGGGACAGCCACGGTTCCCATGTATTGTAAAAGGGCTCCATTTTCCTTTTTAGAAAAGCCGAGAGCTTTTCCATTAACATAACTTCCTGTATTCTGTTTTTAACAGTTTGCCTAGGGGGGGGAGACACCTTCTTCCACGAGGCCGCCACCGCACATCTAGCCGCTGTGAGAATGAAGGAGATCAATTTACTTGTTGGGCGGTCAATGTTCTCGATTGGCCTGGCCAGCAAGTAGGTCAGCGGATCAATGGGTATTGTGAGGTCTGTGACCTCTGTGATTAAAGTCTGTATGGTTCTCCAGTATTTCTGAATTTCTGGACATGACCACCATATGTGGGCCATGTCACCCTTTTGTCCGCAGCCTCTCCAACATAGGTCTGAAGCCAGAGGGTAATTTGATTTATTCTAACTGGGGTAAGATACCAGCGAAACAGTATTTTGTAAATATTTTCTTTGATTGTGGTACATATGGAAGTTCCTGAGGCTGATTCCCAAATACTTTCCCAGTCCTCTTGGTCTATAACTATGCCCAATTCTGCTGCCCAATGGAGCATGTAGTCATGAACCGGAGCATCTGTTGCTCTTTCTAGTTCTGAGTATATTTGCGTTATCAGACCTTTTTGATGCGCTGTCTCTGTGCACAGTCTTTCGAAGTTCGTGAGAGGGGGAAATTCCAACGTTGGTGATATTGATTGGACGTAGTGCCGAATTTGGAGATATTTGAAGACATTCAATCCCCGTATTTCATATTTGCTTTGTAGCCTTTGGTAGCTCAGGAATTCCCCAAAGCTCAGGAAGTCAGCAATCGCCCTTATGTTTTTGGTTGTAAATTGCTCAAATTGCCTGGGCTCACATCCTGGTGAGAATTTGGGATTTTGGATAATTGGTATGAGTTGAGATTTGGTGGTTGTGAGCTTGAATTTCAATTTGCATTTCGTCCAGGTCTCCCATGTATGTCTCATTGGTCCTAATTGGAATTTGTTTTTCTGCAAATCTTCCCTACTCAGGGACCAAAGGCATGCTGGCAGAGAAGGCGTGCCGACGTATTGCATTTCTATGTCTAGCCAGCAATATTGGCCGGGTTCCGCGTTCCATACTACTGCCTGCCTTAACTGGGTGGCCTGGTAGTACCGCATAATGTCGGGGACCCCAAGGCCCCCTCTCCCCCTCGAAGCAAGTAGAACTGATCTCGCGACTCTTGGTTTTTTCACCTGCCAGATGAAATGGAGAATTTGTTTCTGGATATTTTTCAATTCTGTGCCAGGGATGTGGATCGGGAGTGTCTGGAAGTGATATAGTAATCTGGGGAGTATGTTCATTTTCACCGAGATCATTCTCCCGATCCATGAAATTTGGTATGCCCCCCATTTTTCTAGTTCTAATTTTATTTTCCGAAATAGGGCCGGATAATTGTGATGGTATAGCGAATGGTAGTTCCCCGATATCTTTACTCCCAGATATTTGATATGGGAGGAGCACCATCGGTAGTTAAAATTTAATTTAAGGAGTTTCATCTCTGGCTCTGGCAGGTTGAGGTTCAGGGCTTCGGACTTATCGTTATTAATTTTATAACCTGATATAGCTCCGAAGTCTAGAAGCTCTTTTTGTAAGTTTGGGAGGGAAATCTGGGGTCTTGAGAGCGTTAGTATTATATCATCCGCGAAGAGGGATATTTTGTAATGCGTACGCCCAATTTCTATCCCTTGAATATCTACGTTGTTTTGAATTGTAGCCGCCAGGGGTTCTATAGTTAGTGCGAAAAGGAGAGGGGACAAGGGGCACCCCTGTCTCGTGCCGTTTTGAATGCCAAAGCTCTGGGCATTACCTCCTGGTAGTTTTACCGTTGCGGATGCATCTTGGTAAAGTCTGCGGACCCCTTCTAAATATGCGTCTCGAAAGCCAAATTTACGCATGGTATGGTCTAAAAATAGCCAGTCAATTCTATCGAACGCCTTCTCTGCGTCTAGGCTGAGTAATATTGCTTTGGTGCCTGTAAGGTGGATATGCTCGATAATATTAATTATTTTACGTGTGTTGTCCGAGGCTTGTCGACCTGTCACAAATCCGACTTGGTCGATGTTAATCAGTCTCGGTAGAATGGGGTTTAATCTGTTGGCCAAAATTTTGCTATATAATTTGAGGTCACTGTTGAGAAGGGAGATTGGACGGTAGCTTCCACATTGCATCGGGTCTCTACCTTTCTTATGAATTATGGCTAGGTTGGCTAGGGACATGGAGGTGGGGATCGAATTTCCCTCCATAAAATGATTGAACATTTTTAGTAGATGCGTAGATAGTATGGGCAAGAATCTCTTATAATAGACATTTGTGAAGCCATCAGGGCCAGGAGACTTGGAGATCTTTAGTGCTTTTACCGCTTCTTCCAATTCTTCTTTCATGATCTCCGCATTGAGGACCTCATTGTCCTCTTCAGTCAGGGTGGGGAGTTGACATTTATCTAAGTATTTTTTGAACGCTTCTGATGCTTTTGGTGCTGATCGACCATTTTTAGGTCGTAAATTATAAAGTTCTGTATAATATTTTGTGAACTCCGCCGCTATTTTTTTGTCGCTATATTGCGTTTTGCCAGACCTATTCTTAATCGCTGTTATTTGGGACCTTTTTTGGATGCCTCTTAATCTGCTGGCCAAAAGCTTGTCCGCCTTGTTACCCTTATCGTAATAATATTGATTAGTCCATTTAAGGGCTTTTTCAACTTTTTCCAGTTGGGTCTGTTTGAGCTTTTGTCTGGTTATTGTTAAGGCTTTATAGATTTTTTTTGCAGGGTTAGCTTTATGGGATTGCTCAAGTTTAAGGATGTTATCAGTAAGTTCCAAAATCAGTTTTTGCTTTATTTTTTTCCTATGAGAGGCAATAGAGATAAATTTGCCTCTAATTGCCGCCTTATGGGCTTCCCATAGTATCGCTGGAGATGACACCGACCCTGAATTGAAGAAAAAGTAGTCCTTGAGGGAGGCTCTGATCTCTCTCTCTCAGGGTGGTTCAATAGGGAGTCATTCAATCTCCAGGAGAATGATGTTGTCTTTTTGAATGGTGTGGATAAGGTCAAGGTGATTGGGGCATGGTCTGACCACGTGATGGGGCCGATGTCTGATTTCGTGGCTGCCTCTAGGATGTTCTTGGTCAGCAGAAAGTGGTCTATGCGCGAATAGGTCTGGTGAGGTGCCGAGTAAAAGGTATAGTCTCTCTGGCCCTGATGTTGGGATCTCCAAACGTCCACCAATGAGAACTCGTCCACTAATTCCCTGAACCTTTTCCCGGTGATTTGGGAGTGGGTTGTACGGGGGTGACCCCCTGTGGTTGATCTGTCCTCGGTGGGGTTAAAGACCATGTTTAGGTCTCCTCCCACTATCATCGATGACAGATATCCCGGGTCTATGCCCTCAAGCACTGTTTTCAGAAATTCTGTTTGATTTTCGTTTGGGGCATATACATTGATTAGAGCGATTGCCGAGCCCACTAAGGAGCCATATACCACGAGAAATTTACCCTCTGGATCCATGGTCGTTTTGACATGATTGAATGGAGTTCCTTGTCTGATTAGTATAGCCACTCCCCGCTTTTTACTACTAAATGATGCGAAAAAGCATGTTGGAAACACTTTTTTGAACAAATTTGGGGGGTCTTGAGATGTGAAGTGGGTTTCCTGTAGGAATACGATGTCTCCCCCTGCCTGCTTCATGTCTTGGAGGGCAAGCCTCCTTTTTCTATTATTTTGAAGTCCTTTGACGTTGAGCGACACTATCTTCACTGGGGCGTTAGAAGCCATATGTGACTTTTGTGGTTGTGGTAGTTAAGAACCCTCCCTTCCCATCTGGGGGGGCCCTGATTCTATGGCTCAAGAGTGTTCTTAGCCCTGGCAAACATTGTAAGGTAGCTTGTAGTTTTGAAAGGTTTACTGAATGGTCCGAGGAGGGGGGGGTGGTAAGGGGGGGTGGGGAGGATGGGGGGTAGGACCGCTGGGACAGAACCAGCGGTAGAGAGAGCAGGAAGATGAGGTTCGTGCACGAACCTAACAGGTATTTGCCTGGTCCTTGGGCGACCGGCTTTTGGGCAATAATGCCCATCGGGGTGGACTTCGGTGTCAGCATCCGGTGGGCAGTGTGGGGTGGGGGGCTGAACCCTCTGATTCTTTGTGTTTTTTTCCCCTCCAGAATTCTCATTCACGCCCTTTGTTCTCATACGGGGAGGGGTGGGGGGAGAGGGGGGGATGCTGTAAGTGGGGGGGGGCAGGGGGGAGGGGGAGGGGGAGGGGGAGGAGAAGGTGATTTAGGGGGGGGAGGGGGGCCAGACAGAAGAGAGATTCTAGAGCGCATTTCCGCGTCACATGTGGGGGTATATTCCCAGCATGTAGGTAGCTATTGACATTAGATTATCATGCCGTCTTTTATGTATCAGTGTTCTTTATTATCGGGAGCTGGTATTCTTTGTGCAACGTATAGGACTTGGGGTGATTCTTCTGTGTGTAAATTGGTACCTCTGTATATTGTAGGGGCTATGAGCGCACAAGATTTGGGGGAGAGAGAAAAATAGGGGGGTGAGGGAGGGGGGGAGGGGTGATATGGATGGGGAGGAAAGGAGAGAGGAAAGGATGTGGGTGGGGAGAGAGGGTGGAGGGGGGAGGGATGACGATGGAAAGGTGAGTGGTAGGCATTGCGGCGCCTTGCTTATGTTTGGTTCACCTGCACAGTAGTTATACAATTCTTCACTTCAGTAGGTTATACACACAGCAATCGTTTGTACAATAGGTGGTCAGTTAATTATGTAAATAGGCCATGTGGACAGTTAAACCATAATAAACTGCGTCTTGGTTGTAAATGGGGGGGGTGGAGGGGGGGGGGTTTAGTGGTGGGGTTCGTGTTCACTATGGTGTCTGGGGGGGGGAGGGGAGGAACCGGGGGAAGGGGAGTGGGGGGGGGAGAGGTGGTATGAGGGGATGGGTGGGAGTAGTTAAGGGTAGGATCGTGGTGGGGTTGCTATAGGGCTGCAAATGCACACCTTAGGGTCTGCGGATTGGTTTGCTCAGTGCGAGCTGCGTAGCGGTTTCTCGAGGTTATGCAGCCAGCTCGGGGTGCCGTTCCGCTAGATGTTTTCATTGTGACGTCGTAAGGGGAGTGGCGTCTTGGGATTCCGGAGTAACAGGTAAGGTGATCTTGGTGCTGGGTGGTTCTGTAGGCGGGGGGTGTTTTAGGGGGGAGGGGAAGGGGTACGTGGGGGAGGGGGGGTGGAATAGGTGGCATCAGGGTGAGGTTGCGGTGAGTGTTTTGGCAGCTAGCTTTGAATCACATATACCTATACATATATACATGTACATTACATACACAGATATTCACATTGGTAGAACACATTGGCAATACAAATAGACCGTTACATCAGGGTGGTCTCAGCTTTAGTTGCTTGTGGCGAGGTTGGGAACCTTTATGGTGGGGCTGGGGTTCATCGTATCCGGGGGGGGGGATGGGGACGGGGGAGAGGGATGGGGCAGGGTATCGGGGGGGGGTATTTGGCTTCTAGCTTTTGAACACTTGTATATTGGATAATCAGTTGTTTACATTCGCAATACCTATATACCGGGGTGGTCTCTGTTTTGATTGCGCCTGGTGAGGCGGGGACCTTGATGATGGGGTTCGTGGTATCCAGGGGGGGAGGGGTGATGGGGATTGTGGGAAAGGGGAGGGGGGGGAAAGATGCAACTGGAGGTATTTTGGTGTAATGCTGTGCGCCACTTGTATGGTAAGTGTACCGTTATTTACGCTGGTAAATCGTATTGACAGTTATGAAGTGACGTTCTCAGCTCTATTTGCGTGCAGTGAGGTGGGGAGCCTTGGTGGTGAGGTTCAAACCCCTCGTTCTATCCGGGGGTGGGTGGGGAAGGGGTGATTGAGGTTAGGTCCGTTGGGGGATTATTGCAAAACCACTGTTGTAGAGATCACGGGCGGGGGGGGCAAGTGGGGGGGGAGGGGGGTAGGGGACTCTCTAGTGGACACCCGGAGCAGTGTGGGATTGGCTGTTTGATAATGGGGGTGTTGTGTAGATTGTAATAGTTAGGTGTTCTGTTGTGCGCTCGCCGTCGCGAGTTGGGGGGGGGGTTGGGGGGGAAGGGAGGACAAATAAGGGGGGGAGGTGGGATGAGGATGAGGGAGGGGGCACTGGGGGGGTGATGGTGAGAGGGGAGGGGGTGATGTTGAGGGGGGGAGGGGGTGATGGTGAAGGGGGGGGTTGTTCCATCTTATAGGCTATTGTAGTTGACATTAAGGGGCTTTATAACATAGCTACAACTTGGGTTTCAACAGGGATGTAAGCTGCACATAAACAAGGTGGGGGGGAAGGTAAGTTCCGCAGCACAGGAAAAAGCGCTTAACAGTCTCAACAGAGGTAACGGATTCTGTATCAGTCTGATGGGGGGGGGCAGCTATTTCTCACCGGGACCAGATATAACGTTTATCTGGAGTGGGGGCAATCCAACCTGGTCTGGGTGATGTCCACGGGTAGGTCGAGGAGTTCCCAGCGGGGCTTGGCCGTCAAGGCCACCAGGTGGATCAGGTTTCCGCTCTCCTGCCTCCGCGCTTCTCAACTCGCCTATGCTGCTTGTGGAGGTGCACATCTTGGCTCCAACAAACTGAGCCATGGGGTGCTGGGGACTCTTTGGTAAACTGGTTGGTATAACAACAACTAGCGGGACTGCGTGGACACGCTGGTTTTCTCCATGGCCTCCCATCGGGAGGTAAGGGCTCTGGGTCGCAGGGCTGCTCCTCTGGGCGATCAGGTCTGTTGCTCCTGCTGGCCGGCCAATCTCTCCGATGCTCTTGTGGGTCTTCGTTCCTGGCTTGCTTCATGTGAGTCCCTCCGCGTGGTGTTCCGTGCATGCGGCAGCACCAGGCCTAGTTCGCGGGTGAATCCCTGCATCTCTTCTGGCAGTCTGATGGATTTCTGCTTCCCGCCTCTGCTTACGACAAGCCGGAATGGAAATCCCCATCGGTAGGGTATGTTGTTTTCCCGCAGTATTTGGGTGAGTGGTTTGAGTTCTCTGCGGCGCTCAATTGTGATCTTGGCGAGGTCACTGAATATTTGTACCGGCTCATTTTAAAAAGTTAAGTTGTTCTCCTCTCTGCTCGCCGCCATAACCTTCTCCTTCGTGAAGTAGCTATGGAGGCATACTATAGTGTCCCATCTTCGTTTTGGATCATTCGAGCGGGGGCCCAGCGCGCGGTGCGCGCGATCTATTTCTAGATCTCTTTTATCCAGGTCCTTGCACAGGGTGTTAATGAGGTCAGTCACATAAGATTTTATTGCTTCAGGGGGAACCGTTTCCGGGACATTCCGAATCCTGAGGTTCTGCCTCCGGTCCCGGTTCTCCTGATCTTCTATGCTGTCCTTCAGGAGTCTGACCTCTTCACCCAGGTGCATGATCTCATCATCTGCCATCGCTTGAGCTTGCAACGATTCTTCAAGCTTGCTCTCTAGATCGTCAGCTCTTTGTGTGAGGGTATCCATTTCTTCATGTAGGCCCGTCACCATTTCCCTGAGGTCCTGCTTGAGGGTTTTATGTAGCCTATCATGCATATTAGAGAGGAGTTCCTCCAGGTAGGTGCGCGTGATTTCCCTTTCCAGGGCTGGTTCCGCTGCCTGCGTGTCTCCCTCTCGTTGCGGGGACGCGGCCGCGTGGTGTCCGGCGCCATCTTCAGGTCCCTGCATGCTCGCAGGGCCGCGTTTTTGCTGCGGCTGGAAAAATTTCGGGACGCCTTTAGAAGTTGGCGCTTTTGCCTTCTGGGGCATGCTGTGAGGTTCAGACGTCGTTTGAGACTATTTGCGGTTAGTTTCGGGGGGGGGGTAAAGGTCTTTTCTGGTCTTTTTATGTGTGAGGGTTCTCAGAGCTCCCTGACTAACCCACCATCTTGGATGACGTCACCGGAAGTCAAAATAAAGTAATTTTATTGAATGGTTGTCTGGGGTTTTTCTGGAGTTATGGGGACAGGGGGAGGGGGGCCTAGGGGAGACAGATCACAGCCTCTCCTGTCCAGCACTTCCCCACCTCGCACTGCTGAGGGACGGCTCCTTTGGGGGTGAAGGGGAGACTCGTGGCTCCTGCGCCACACCCAGTCGCAGAGGGTCAGGCCAGCTGACCAAGTGGATGTTTGCAGGTCATCCCCTCTCTGCAGCAGCCCCGCGCCAGCAGTTTGGTGTACTGGGGGAGGAGGGGGATGCAGAGATCTGGTTGCTTTATTTGGTTGCTTTATTTACACCTGATTTTTCCACACCCCTCCCAGTGAGCTTGTGTAGAGGGGAGGGGAGGAGAGGGGGTCGTTATTATGCTGCTACTGTGGCCCCGATTCCCCCCTAACTTTTTCCGGGCCTCAGAGCGCTGCAGGGGCAAGAGCAAGATGGCCGCCTGCTCTTCTCCCAGCTCCCCGCGTGGCCGCTCCTACAGAGCCCTCGGTGATCGGGCCCTCCCGCTGCTGCAGGTGGCTCCCGCAACACACTGCCGGGACCCCACACCAGCTGCAGCCCTCCCGCAGCACGGGGCCGGGCTGGATGCCTCCGCAGGCTTACCCGGTGGGGAGGTCTCCTGCGTGGCACTCGCCTCACTCCTGGGGGGGGGGTCTGGGGCTCCGGTGCTATTACACGTCTCCGAGAGACTTCATGGGGTGCGAGGTGAGTCTCCCCCTCCTGTGTAGCACTTTTCCCCCCTGTTTAGGCTGGTTTTTGGGGCTCTGCAGGGCGCTTTCAGGATCTGTCACTCAGATGGACGGCGGACATCTAGAAAGCCTCGAGGGGATTTCGGCAGATGCTGGCTGTCTTGTGTCCCACAGAACAGCGAGCCGGTTTCAGGGGAGACCGAGAATCGGACGGTCAGTCCAGTGGGTAGTTCTCCTCCACTTTGTTGGTTTTGCAGCTGTTAGGGGTGTTCTTTTAGGGGGTAATAACACCTAATCGTGTCCCTTTGTAATGGAGCTGATCAGACCTGCGTCTTCTCAGCTCAGTGTCCTGGCCACGCCCTCCTGTGTTTAATTTTTAATGAATATTTACATTTCGACTGTACAGTATAACATTTTTGCCATTCTTACAATCAGTCAGATTTTTAAGGAGTGACTGAGTGTGTGACAGTGCAGTCTATTGGGATGCTTTATTTCTGGGGCATATTATTTAATATATTCAAATAGCGCTATAATCAGACAATAGGAAATCAGTGCGCTGGGATGCTTAATTTGCCTACTGTAACAAATTGTTCTGTTTTTCTTTACACTGTAGGGTGACAACTCTTCTGGTAGACCAAATAAGTGAACAGAATGATGAGACGTGTGACACAAGGGTAAAGAATGCACTAGAGGCAACTCACAAAATAAAAGCATCTAAGACCAGCATCAGGTAGATGAGACGGAAATTGGGATGGAAATAAAGTATGGGTGTTTTAAGTAAGTACTGTATACTGTACCTCACCCATGTTTTAATCTTTTTTGTCTGCTGCTTTTTCTTTTTCCACTATGGTTGTTATTCCCCACGTTTTCTCCCTCAACTCCCTCCCTTCTCCAGACTTGTGATTTCTTGTTTAGCCCTCTATTTTCATGTTAGGCTCCCTCCTATCCTACTGTACAATAGGGTTGGCCCACTGTACTGTACGTATGTACAGTAATACATATACTGTATTGTTTCAATACATTACTGTTAGTTTTCTATAGATGTCTTTGACTTATTTTTTCATTTTTTGAGTGCTGGGAACCATCATATCTCCAGTATTTAGTACCTCTAACATTATTCCTTGTCATTACAGAGCATATCCTATGATAAAGGAAGCCAACAAAATAAAAAGAGTGGACCAGGCACGGGCATGGATCGAATGTGGCGAGACTTTCCAGGATGCCATCTTTACTGACGAGACAACTGTAGCGCTTGAGAGATTTGCCCGTTTTGGATTCTACAAAAAAGGATGCCTATCTCTGAAGCCGTGTCCCAAGCACCCAGTGAAGATGCATGTGTCAGGTGCCATCTCTAGACAAGGACCAGGATGCATCATTATCTTTGAGGGTAAAATAATGCACAAATACACATGCTATGGCTGTGGCCTTATGCACTGGACAGCTGTACTGTACAGTATTTTGTACCCCAATGTTACTGTACATTTTTCTTTTCTTGTTTCCAGGAATCATGAATAAAGTGTTCTTCCATGATCACATAATTACACATGTTGTTGAATACATTAGGAATGATTTCCCATCTGGTCACCGGTTCTTCCAGGACAATCATCCGAAACACACTGCGTCTTCTGCTCACATTCTTGCCAGCGGTATCAACTGGGTTAAGATTCCAGCGGAGTAAGTTGGGTAACCATTTCTCATTGTTTTACACAGTTTATATCTCCTTAAGTAATTCACCTTTTTTCTCTCCTCCTACTGTATTCCAGATCACCAGATTTTAATCCCATCGAAATTGTATGGCATGAGTTGAAGGATTATTTCAGAAAAGTGTGGAAGCCATAAAAAAAAGATGAATTGGAAAAAGGGATACTGAATTTGTGGAACAACATACTCACCGTAGCCAGATGTAAGAAATACATTTTACAACGTAATGGCCAGGCCTCGGGAAAGTAATAAGGCACAGGTAAGTATGATACATGTAAGTATGACAGTAAAAATAACCATGTCTGCAGTAATTGCTTATTTTCATTTTCAGAAATGCAGCAGTGAAAAAAGGAAGGGGGGGGATGTGTAAGATTATAGTACTGTACTGTGTTCATGTACAAACCAGCCTGTATCTTACACAAACCCCCATCTCTCCCCCCTCTCCTCTCAGTAGTTATTGTATAGAAATTAGTTTGGGGAAAAAAATATATATATAAACAAAAAATATGTTTTATAAAAATGATTATATTTTTATTGTGTAATCAATTATTTCTGTTAATAATGCACAGGTCAGTATGATACAGGTACAGTAAGTATGGCAGTAAAAATAACCATGTCTGCAGTAATTGTTTCTTTTCATTTTCAGAATTGCAGCAGTAAAGCAATACAGAATCAAATGCAGCCATAACAAAGAAAAAGACAAGCTTGTACAGGAATTTACTGCTCAGTAGGAAAAAGAGCTGCTGTATTTTTGTATTATTCATAAACCAAAAAAAATTCTAAGAAAAATACTATTTTCCTGCGTGAAGGATTATCAAACATGTCTTCTGCCCAGCTCATGATAATCACGCTACAGTACATTTACATGAATGGCTCTGTTGGAGGGGGGGTATTGTTGATAAGCAGTGAACTTCAAGTTGACTTGTTTTGTTACAGTACAATAGCAGTTTAGAAGGGCTTATAGCACTTGCGCAGCTCAGCCTGTATCACACAACATATTAATCTTATTACTAGTGGGGGGGGGTGTGTTTTGTTGTTGATACTGCTTACAAATCCACTTGATGTCCACCGCTTAAGAAAAGGCAAGTTTAGGAGGGCTTAGCTTATCACACTTGCGCATGCGTGTTGGGCAGCTCAGCCGATTTCAGGCTACTGTAGTTCAAGAAAAGCACGTTACATTTACTTGAATCGCTCTGTGGGGGGAGGGGTGGTGTGGTGTTGTTGATACTGCTTACTGCTAATAAATCCACTTGAAGTTACTGTAAGAACAAGAACAGAAAGTAGCTGCTCTGTGTATAATACACATGCTGCTCTGTGTATAATACAGATACAGTACACACGCTGATCTGTGTATAATACAGATACAGTACACACGCTGCCCTTTGTATAATACTCACGCTGCTCTGTGTATAATACATAGAGCAGTGTGTGTATTGTACAGATACAGTACACACGCTCCTCTATGTATAATACATATACAGTACACACGCTGCTCTGTGTATAATACAGATACAGTACACACACTGCTCTGTGTATAACACACACGCTGCTCTGTGCAGTACCAGTAATTGTTTCTTTTTATTTTCAGTACTGTACAGTAAAGCAATACAGAATCAAATGCAGCCATAACGGAGAAAAAGACAAGCTTGTACAGGAATTTACTGTACAGTAGGAAAAAGACCTACTGTATTTTTGTATTATTCATTAACCAATAAAATTCTAAAGAAAAATGCTATTTTCCTGCGTGAAGGATTATCAAACATGTCTTCTGCCCAGCTCATGATAATCACGCTACAGTACATTTATGTGAATAGCACTGTTGGAGAGGGGGGTGGGGTTGTGTTGTTGATAAGCAGTGAACTTCAAGTTGACTTGTTTTGTTACAGTACAATAGCAGTTTAGAAGGGCGTATCGCACTTGCGCAGCTCAGCCTGTATCTCACACAACATGTTAATCTTATTACTAGTGGGGGGGAGGTGTGTTGTGTTTGTGATACTGCTTACAAATCCACTTGATGTCCACCGCTTAAGAAAAGGCAAGTTTAGAAGGGCTAAGCTTATCGCACTTGCGCATACGTGTTGGGCAGCTCAGCCGATTTCAGGCTACTGTAGTTAAAGAAAAGAACGCTACATTTTCTTGAATGGCTCTGTGGGGGGAGGGGGGAGGGGTAGTGTATTGTTGATACTGCTTACTGCTAACAAATCCCCTTGAAGTTACTGTAAGAACAAGAACAGAAAGTAGCTGCTCTGTACATAATACACACGCTGCTCTGTGTATAATACAGATACAGTACACACGCTGCTCTGTGTATAATACAGATACCAGTACAGTAAACACGCGGCTCTGTGTATAATACAGATACAGTACACACGCTGCTCTGTGTATAAAACACACGCTGCTCTGTGTATAATACAGATACAGTACACACGCTGCTCCGTGTATAATACAGATGCACATGCTGCTCCGTGTATAATATGGCTTATCGCACTTGCGCATGCATGACAGGCAGCTCAGCCGATTTCAGGCAACATTTTAATCGTGACATTGAATTGCTATTGGATTTTTATGACAACAACTTGCGATTGCCCACTTGAGTTTCTCGACGGTATTGCAGACAACGCTAAAATACCATTTTCTGATCCGGACAAAACGATAAACAACCCGCGTGTTTAAGTTGGCACGATTCAAAAAAATTGCGCGCAATCACATGGGCGAAGTGTTCGAATTATGGCCGCTGCATCAGTAACCTGAAATAGAAGTATGAGGTGCACAAAATAATTAAAGATAGACATCACACAATACCAGCATATAATGGGATACAAAAGTGGTGCAAAGTGGAACTGAGAGGACCCTATTTCCTCTCAAACAATAATTCAAAGAAAGACAAATGTTCCCAGCACGCAAAAAAAGGGGGGGACAAAAAGGCGGGAATATGCCAAAAAATTTAATGAACAACAATGCACAAATAAACATAAAAGTAAGTAAAGAATACAAGCACACCACATAAATGATAGACGGAGGAAACCAGGAAAGGGGAGTGAGGAGTGGGAAAATGGGAAAAATAAAAATTAGTACAGGGGATGGGGGGCGGCAATGTTTCGGGGTACGCAACCCCTTCTTCAGGCCCATTCCCAAAGGACACCAAGATGTCCAAAGGTACTTCCCTATCTCTGTACAACTCCCTACAGAAAAAAAGCACTGAAATGATGAACAATAGGAGTACAGAAATCCTCACTGGGGGTACAGTAAGAGGCCAAACCAGCAACTAAATATCAGGGTTACCCAAGTGGAAAAAAGCTAAGTCAGAGAAAGGAAGTTTCTGAAGCATACAATCAAGATCACCAGAATAATGTTCAGATGATAGCACTGACATTTAAATGCAACATGCAGCAACAGAACACAGTGCTAAGCACACAGATCACCAGAGTAAAATTCAGATGGTAGCACTGACTGCAGGACTACCAGCTAAAGTGGTCTCATGAAGCAGCAACTTCAATTCCTTTGGTCTGTATACCTACTCTTTTTGCTAACTTTGAACAAAGCTGCTGTGGCTGCATTTGGCAATTGAACTGTCAGCACTATCAACCTTACAGTTCCAGAGTGGTTGTACTAGAGTCATTTACACTGCAGCTGTCATTCCCTGGGTCTGTGGACATGTATATTTGTATATACTATGCATTCATTTACTTATTTATTTATTTATTTATAAAATATTTTACCAGGAAGTAATACATTGAGAGTTACCTCTCGTTTTCAAGTATGTCCTGGGCACAGAGTAAAACAAATAGTACATAGTTACAAGTACAGTTACATAAATGAACAGGGTAACCATTATATACAAGACATTGCGTGCACAGTTAAAGAAAATATATATTATGAGCGTATGAAACAGTTACAGACCAGGTTAAAATGTGAGACAGCCTTAGATTTGAAAGAACTTAAACTGGTGGTGGATGTGAGAGTCTCTGGTAGGTTGTTCCAGTTTTGGGGTGCACGGAAGGAGAAGGAAGAACGTCGGGATACTTTGTTGAGCCTTGGGACCATGAATAGTCTTTTGGAGTCTGATCTCAGGTGATAGTGCTGCAAGTGGTAGGGGTGAGGAGTTTGTTCAGGTAGCTGGTTAGCTTGCCCATGAAGAATTTAAAGGCAAGACAGGAAAGGTGAACTTTGCGCCTAGACTCTAGTGTTGACCAGTCTAGTTCTTTGAGCATTTCGCAGTGATGTGTGTTGTAGTTGCATTGGAGAACAAAATGACAAATTGAATTGTAGAGGGTGTCAAGTTTGCTAAGGTGGGTTTGAGGAGCCGAGCCATATACTATGTCTCCATAGTCAATAATTGGCATTAGCATCTGCTGTGCGATATGATTTCTGACCAGGAGACTTAGGGAGGATTTGTTCCTGTAAAGTACCCCTAGTTTGGCATAGGTCTTGGTTGTCAGGGTATCAATGTGCATCCCGAATGTTAAGTGGGAGTCAAACCATAAGCCCAGGTATTTAAAACTATTGACAGGTGTTAGGGTGGTGTTAGCATTGGTTCTAATCAGGAGCTCAGTCACTGGAAGCTTTAAGAATTTAGTCTTGGTCCCACATACCATTGTTACAGTCTTGTCAGTGTTTAAAAACAGTTTGTTTTGGGAAATCCAGTTTTCGAGTCTCAAAAAGTCAGACTGAAGTATGTGTTGAAGGTCAGAGAGGCTATGATTGTGTGCATATAGGATTGTGTCATCTGCATACATGTGTATTGAGGCTTCCTTACAAGCTGTGGGAAAATCATTAATGAACACTGAGAAGAGTAGGGGCCCCAGAACAGAGCCTTGCGGGACACCACAGGTGATATCCAGGGGGTTGAAGTTAGAGCCTGAGATGGACACATGTTGGGATCTTCCTGATAGGTAGGACTGAACCCAGTTTAAAGCATGTTTCCCTATTCCAGAGTTCTGGAGTTTGTTAAGCAGGATAGCATGATCGACTGTGTCAAAAGCCTTTGCAAAATCTAGGAATACTGCACCAGTGAGTTGTCCCCGTTCCATTCCACACTGGATTTCATTGCAAACTTTTAGCAGGGTAGTTACGGTGGAGTGTTTGGGACGAAATCCAGATTGGATTTGGCTAGGGAAATTTGTCTTGGTGTAGAAATCGCTTAATTGGGAGTGGACACATTTTTCCATGACTTTGGATAGAATTGGGAGAAGTGAGATTGGCCTGTAGTTTGAGACAGTGTTTTTGTCCCCACTTTTGAAGATTGGGACAACTCTGGCAATTTTCCAGGTCTTAGGGATATGGCCTGCAGACAGGATAGAGTTGACTATGGAAGCAATTGGTTTGGCAATGGCTGGGGCACCAAGTCGTAGGAACCTAGATTGTAGTAAGTCGGGTCCACATTGGCTGCTTAGTTTTAGTTTGAGAAGCGCTTGTATAATCTCCTCTTCAGATACTGGGCCAAATTGAAAATTGTGGGCAGTGTTAGGAGGGGGTGGGACTGTAGGGATACTCCCAGGATGAGATTCATGTTTTGGGTTTGTGCTGCGTTTCGCTAATAAGTTAGTGGCACACCCCACAAAGTAGTAATCATTGAATGCATTTGCGATGTCAGTGTGGTTTGTCAGAATAATATCCCCCTTAGTGATATTACTTGGTTGTTGATGGTTAGGAGGCTGGAATATATTGTTGATAACCTTCCAGAAGTTAGCTGGGTTTGATGTATTCTGGTGGAGATTGTCAGAGTAATATTGTGCTTTTGCATGCCTTGTTTGCCTTGTGCACATGTTCCGCATGCATCTGTAGTGATTGAGATCCTTGGTAGTGCCAGTTACTTTGTAGCTTTTTCACAAGGCATCCCTGAACTGGTAGAGTGCTATAAGGTCTGGTGTAACCCATGGAAGGTGGGCCCCCCGTACCCTTATTTTGCGTAGTGGAGCATGGGTATCGCAGAGTTTTAAGAACTCGGATTGGAAATAGTCGAGCGCAGAATCAGGGTCGGGAATGAAATCAATTCTGTGCCATGGGCAGTTGGTAAGGTCATCCAGAAACTGTTGTGGGTTAAAGTTTTTAAATGTTCTAGTGAGGAGAACTTTAGGGCTTGAATGGGGCGGTTTAATTTTCCTTACACAGTACACTATTGCATGGTCACTGAAAATATCAGGAAGGATGCCAGAGGATTGGATTCTGCTGGGGTTTGAGGAGCGAATCCAGTCTAGCAAGGAATGGTTATGCGATTTCAGGTTTATCCGTGTGGGTTGGGAAATGAGTTGCGATAGGTTAAGTGACTTGAGTTGTATCTGGATTTTGTGGTTTTTAGGGTCAAGCCAATTGAAGTTGAAATCCCCAAGAACTAGCAGCTCACTCTTCTCATTCAGAGAGGAAATGGAGCCAAGAAATTGGGTAATATCAGTCAAGGATTGTAGAGGGGCTTTAGGGGGGTGGTAGATGCCAGCAAGCAAGATGGGCTTAGAAAAGGGGAGGCAGATTTTGCCAACTAGAATTTCAAAAGAGGGTGGGCTTGGTGGGCAATTTAACAGTGTAAATTGTAATGTCTGCAATATAAAATAACACCCCTCCTCCTCTCTTTGACCTATCTCTCCTAAAAATGGAGTATCCCTGAATGGCGATATTTGCATCAGGGGTTTTAGGGGATAGCCATGTTTCTGGAAGAATGATGGCTTTGGGTTTATGCATAAAGCACCATGCCCTTAGTTCGTCCAGTTTGGGCAGCAGGCTCCGGATGTTTATATGGGTGACAGATAGCCCTTTTTGGAATTTAAAGGTGGAATTCTCAGGGGCATGGGACAGAGCTGAAATGGGAGGACCTGGGTTAGGTTCAATATCACCTGCTAAAGAGAGTAATAGTATGAGTAGAAATTTGGTTAGTTGTTTGCAAGTTGTAGATTTGTGGTGTTTGCCATTTGAGTGAGCAGTGGTTGGTGTGCTGGTTTTTAGAGTTCTCCACCAACATTCAGTAGATAGTGCAAGGCTTTTGAGTAGTCCAGGGTGTATGGTGATGTTGGGTGTGGGCCAGGATGGAGGAGTTTGTACTGGATAGAGGGAGTAACATCTCCATGAGGCCAGGAGAAAGAAAAAAGTTAAAATACATAGCAGGTTCATGATGGCAGAGGTAGGCAGTGCTGCATGGAGCTGTTGTGAGCAGAGAGAGTGTGAGCAGACTAACAGCAGGTGTGTGTCTGTTCCTTGTCAAATGTTTAGCTGTATTGCAATGCTAGAGTCAGTTCAGGGTTTCAGTGTATTGTGCAGTCAGTTTTGGGAGAGGCTGCAGTGAAATAAGTTGTAAAGGGGTGGGGGGTTGAAATATGCAGGTTAGCAAGCATGGGATCATAGTGTGAACTGAATAGCTTACCGTTTGTTGTCTTGAGTAAAAGAGTGTGCAGTAGATCCAGACCCCAGTCACCTCTAGTCAAACTATAGTCTAACTGTATTTATCACTTAACAAGCTCACTTTAAATGCCTCACTGTCTAATGCCAATTGCAGTTCCTGCAAATTGCAGGAGAGGTGTTTGTTTTATACAGCTAAAACAGTCACATGACCCTCCCCCTCCCCCTCCCCAATCAATCAGCTTGTTCCAGTTGGTCAATTAACAGCACAGAGTTAAGAGGGAGAACAAAAAAAAAACACTTTTTAAATTCAAACATACTAACTTATATAAATTCTACAAGGCCAGAGTCAGTCTTTTACACAGGATTTGCACATCAGGAACATACTTATATCAATTCTACAAGGCCAGAGTCAGTCTTTTACACAGGATTTGCACATCAGGAACATAATTATATCAATTCTACAAGGCCAGAGTCAGTCTTTTACACAGGATTTGCACATCAGGAACATACCTGTGAAGAGAATGCAATTAGATCCATGTCATATCAGCTGAGGTTACTGGTCTTGCATGAAGAAAGTGAGTATATTAACTATAGTCTAACTGTATTTATCACTTAAAAAGCTCACTTTAAATGGCCTCACTGTCTAATGCCAATTGCAGTTCTGCTATGGCTATAAATTGTATATGAGGGAGACTTTCTCCTTAACCAATGCACCAGTAAGTATACATTTACTATGGTCTTTTAATAATATATTCCTCACTCTAACAAATATTACCATGCATGTAACATTGTTTCCACTGTCTCATGATGCCCCTCCAGCCACCAGCTACTATGGTCATATGTATATGATCCCTCTGACACTCTCAGGCATTAATGTACATTGTGTCATGACGTAATTTGGCATCATCCTGCGATCGTATATTGTACTAATATGCATGTTTCACTGGGGCTCTAGACCATCATAGGACTAATATGGCCCATAATTCCTATTTAATGTAACCCTGCCTGCTTCTCGCAATCCCGGCTGGTGCACTTCTGATATTACAGCTATGTGGTTACTATGGTAACCATACGTCATGACTCGCTACGCACGATGACGTCATCACGTCATATTCCGTTTTTTACACGGACCTTCCCATGTGCACACCTGACTCCATAGACCAATGAGGTCATCCCCCGATCGTATATTATATTAGTATGTATGTTTAACTAGACCATCATAGGACTAATATGGCCCATAATTCTTATTTAATGTAACCCTGCTTACTCCTTGCAATCCGGGTTGGTGCACTTCTGATAATACAGCTATGTGGTTACTATGGTAACCCCACGTCATGACGCGCTATGCGCGATGACGTCATCACGTTATATTCCGTTTTTTACACGGACCTCCCTATGTGCACCACCTGAGTCTACAGACCAATGAGGTCATTAGTTCAGTTCTCCTAGCATTCAGTGTGCAGTGTCTTAATGAGAGCACGCCCTATTATCACAGCTGCTCTGTATTTTAAATCAATTTGGTGCCAATTCACCCCACTTACATCACCTATAAATGCTAGCTCATTTCTCCCCTCACCACTCCCCGAAGAAGACGATTTCAAGTCGAAACGCGTTGGAGTGGGAGTCTGCTGAGGGGGGCCCCTACCTTCTTTCTCCTGACATGAGGTTTTGACTTACAATCTGCCCGTGACACCCAGCTACTGAGTGGTGATGTATATCTTATATTGCTGCTTATACCACCCTTGTCTCCACTCCATGCAACCTTTTATTTTGATTGTATGGTGATTACCCATTTGTGGATGCACTTACTTCTAGTGTGGGTATTTGTTTAACAGGTGTGCTTCTACAGAGCTCCCTGTGTCCTGTGTATGTCAGATTTGGCTTCATGTTTAGACTCTTGCCTCTAGGTTCATATCAATTGGTAGAGTTAAGCCCCCCTCACCTTTTAACTTTATCCCCTGTTTTAACTCACCTGAATAAAAATTTTGTTTACACATGCTAGGTATGTCCGTGTGCTCTTTATAAGGTTTCTTTCTCTGTTGGTTTAATGTTATTTCAACCTTTAGCACCACTGTTGAGTATTATTTACATTACTTACTGACAGTTTTGTGGACACCAGTGACTTATAGTGTTGAGCGATATTTCTGTGTGTTTTATCGTATATTTGTGTGTGTTTAGCACTGTTTACTGTTGCTGCATGTTGCATTTAAATCTCAGTGCTACCATCTGAACATTACTCTGGTGATCTAGATTGTATGCTTCAGAAACTTCCTTTCTGGGAGTCTCAAATCAGAAGTGTGTAAATGGAAGGAGGACTACAATGAGGTCCTGAATATTACAGAGACTGCAAAAAGAGAAAATACAAGGCTGAAAGCAGAAAATTCTGATTTGACAGACCACGTCAATGAAAAAAAGGAAAAGCTGCACGAGCTAATGCTGCGGCCGAGTTTATTTGAGCATTTGCCCGTTCTCGGCCGCAGCAGTAACCTGGCGCGCGCCAGAGGGTGCCGGGCGCGCCGAAGACACGGAGGAGCGCCCTCCGATCGGGGCTTTCTCCCTCCCGCTGCCGGGTCCGCCGGGTCCCCCGGAACCCCATGCCGCCGTCCCCCACATCGCGGGACACCAGGGCTCCCTCGGGGAGCCCTGGACGCGCGTGCAGGGGGCGCAGGCACCCGATGACACTTGACCGCGCGTCGATGACGCGCGGCACGCCGAGGGAGTGTGGCTAGCATGCCGGGGCATCCCCAGGCTTGCGGAGCTAGCCGCACTCAAATAAAATGTGCCGCCTCTGTACAAAAAATAAAGAATCTATTGGAAGACAAAAAGTTTGAAGTATTGGAGCAACACACACAAGCAGAACACCTTTTGCAGAACCAACTGCAAGGTCTGCGTACGCACCTCCAGAATGCCGAGGAGAAGGAGCGAATTCTGCAGAAAGAAAATGTGCAGGCTGCTAAAGACGTACAAGTGCTGCAGGAATGTCTGATTACCCAGTGTGTCCCCACAGAGCAGCATGAGGAACTGATGGCTACCCTGAACAACAACAGAGCTTGAGGCCAAGCTTAGAGGCCAGTAACTCAGTGCAAGAGGGAGCACAAGAAGGTCCAGGAACTGAGGCATGCAGCTGCGACCCTAGCAAAGAAATTCACAGTGCTCCACAATATAATGAAGGATACGTGGAAGCAAACTCAGAGAAAGCACAGTGAATTGATAAAGACCCTGAGAGGAGAATTGCAGGATGCATTCAAGAGACAGGGATCTCTCGCGGATATAAAAGAGAATGTGATGTTTGTAGGGGTTTCTATCTCCAAACACGTAGGACGCCTTCCAACAAACGCATGGTAGGAGAACCCCTTTGTTTTGTCCCTAGTATGTTTTTTTAATTATGTAGTTTAATAATTTTTATTTTATTTTTGTTCATACCCGGTGAGCTGTGAGTGCTTTTTTGCATTTTCATGTTGTCAACCAATCCCCTGCTGCGTTCTTAGCCTTGCCTTTTGATTGCAGAATCCAAACAGGAACTGGAGCACAGCCTCACCAATGCAACATGGGACACCGGAATTACTTTCAAGGATTTATTGGGTTAAAAGAAAATAGGGACAAAGTCTTGACAAAAACTCTGACATGTTTGACCCACAAGGCGCTTTATCAAAGACTGGTTTGTCAGGAAAGATAACACTCAGTTATAAAGAAAAAACTCCACAATTGTATCAGCTGTAGCATATAATGAATGAGGTTTCCAGCGAATCACAGAGAAGATGTACTGAGTGACAAAATGTGAACACAAATAATGAAGTGGAGTGTTAATCAAAGCATACAGACACAGACAAAAAAATAAAAAAAATGTTTAACTAATCATACAGTATTACTGAACATTTGGTTAAAAGATAAATGTTTAATAATAAATCTGAACATGTTAAAAAATATATGTCAAACCACACATATAATCAGAAGATTATAAACAGCCCCCTATAATTGCACTCAAGGTAGGTGACAAGTAAAGTATATTGTCAACTAGTAAATAGCTTATTATTAGCCAAATCCTAGCATAGGATACAATGCCAAAAGGTCATTATGTATATGAATATGATTTATTTGGTTTATTTGAAACAAGGTATTGCAGTGACTGTTTCCAGTCACATATATTTTTTAAAAATAATACACACAGGGCACGTCGCTACACCAGACATACACACATAGAAACACAATCTACCTGGTGCAAGGGAGAAAAACGCAAATCAAACCACACATACCAGTATAATCAGAAGATTATAAACAGCCCCCTATAATTGCACTCAAGGTAGGTGACAAGTAAAGTATATTGTCAACTAGTAAATTGCTTGATATTAGCCAAATCCTAGCATAGGATACAATGCCAAAAGGTCACACTCAAATAAAAATAAAAAAGACTTTAATAGTTATGCTGTAAAACACGATGAAACACTATAAATATGCACAACAGTGCATAAATAAAATCCCCAGATGTGTAGGGTAACGGTAACTATATGGACGAATAATGTACCAAATATATAGCTAGTAATAAGTCAAACGCTATTTGTAAAGCTGCATTGTTGCATACACAGAAAATGCAAATAATAGGTAAATATTTGCAATATGGAGGGAAGGTAAGCTGACAGTGTATTAATAATAACCACTGTATCAAAGGTAATATAATCAACAGTCCCTCTGTGTTGTAGAAGAAATGAATAAACTCTGTATAGTGTATAACAAGTAACCCATTAAGGATCGGAGTACAGAGAATACCGGTATAGTACAAACGTTGTAAATGAAATGCTCAGGGTAGCGCACACCGCAACGGGTGCAGTAGCAGATCCTCACAGAGTATGTACAACGCAGGACCCAGTATGTAGCATACGACCTGATATCCGTGTAGCAAAAAGCAGCCAGAAAGCTCCGTGGGCAGGCAGAAGCTGCAGTTACTTTATCCACAAGCCGCACATGCGTCAATGTGATGACATCACGGCGTTCCCCGACGTACGTTTCACGCGTCACCGCGCGCTTTCTCAAGGGGGAGGAGTAGGTGGTATGTAGCGTCGCTAAGTGGAACCTTTTAAGCCATCCCTGGGGGGAGGAGCAAATGACGTATGCCTGTTGATATTAAAGGGGCATAGCCAATACATATGTAGTCGTAACATAACATGAAGGAATCGGGTAATGGGGGGGAGGGGGCGGGGGGGGGGGGGCGGCAAGGGGGAGGGAAAAATGTGGGTGAAAGAAATATGTTTAAATAAAAACCTCAAAACAAAAGTCACTGATTGTAGGATACACAGTATGGAAAAACAAACCAGATGAGGGCAAATAAATGCCCCAGTGTTAGTATAGTGGCATAATGGTTAACCTGCAGCAGACATGCATGATAGGTACAAAGGGTCAAAATGAGTAATATATACGTAATTTACAAAGGTATTCATGCAAGATATTTGTATGATGCACACCAGGGGTTGGTGAGGGAAGGAATAGAGTAGAATATGGGAGGTGTAGGAGTGAGCTACACTAGGCGGAGCCGCCTAAACAGTCAATACGGCTCCTTCTACATTAGAATTAAAATATCTATATACCTGGATCCCTCTAACCCTTATGATAGAAATGGTGAGAAGATGAATCCCTCATTTAAACATTAGGTGTCAATGTGTTGAGATGATAAATCCAACGGCATTCATGCTGGCGTAACCTCATGTCCCAGTTGCCCTTGCGTGGGCCCCAGGGTATGTGTGAAATGCCAATAAATTTCAGGTTAGAGGAGTCCCCCTGATGTGCATCATTGACATGTCTCGCCACTGGAGTGTCTAATTTATTATGTACAGACCCAAGGTGCGCCAAAATCTGAATTTTGAATGCCCTGTGAGTTTCCCCAACGTACTGCTTGCCACATACGCACTGGATGAGGTACACCACACCTGTGGTTAGACAGTTAATAAAGTCTTTGGTGGTATAGGTGTGCATGCCAGTCGAATCTGTGAAAGTCTTAGTGACTTTAACTGAAGGGCAAGCCTTACAGCATCCACATGTGTATGTACCATTTGGTTTGTGGTCCAACCATGTAAGTGATGGTTTTGTATGGAAATGGCTTTGAACCAAACGGTCACGTAAATTAACCGCTCGGCGGCTAACCATATGTGGTTTGTCCTGTAGGATCTTTGCCAAGTCCTGATCCTGAAGTAATATGTGCCAGTGTCTGGTCAGGATCCTGTGTATTGTTGACCACTGATTACAGTAGGTGCCGATAAATCGAATAGTCTGTGTCTCGTTATCGGTAACTGTAGGGTGATCAGTGAGGAGACTTGGTCTAGGTGTGGTGAGTGACCTGTGATAAGCCTTTTTAACTGATGTCTTAGAATACCCTCTATCAATGAAACGTCTGGTGAGGTCTTTAGCTTGAATTTTAAACTCAGTTATGGTGGTGCAGTTACGTTTGAGGCGTAAAAACTGCCCAGTAGGGATATTGGAAATGAGATGTCTAGGGTGATGGCTATCTGCTGCCAGGAGACTATTCGTCGCGGTGGGTTTGCGGTATATAGTAGTCTCTAATTTTCCATCTTGTTTTTTGTTAACAGTGATGTCAAGGAAATTGATACTCTCAGTTTGAATTTCAAAGGTAAGTCTAAGATTGTGCGTGTTATCGTTCAGCTTCCCAATGAATTCGACCAGGAGTTCCTTGGTGCCGCTCCATAGGAGAAGCACATCATCGATGTACCGTGACCAAAGATCGATATGGTCAGTATAGCGAGAATAATCATCCATGAACACCACGGTTTCCTCCCCCCAGCCCAGATATAAATTAGCATAGGTGGGAGCACACGTGGTGCCCATGGCGGTACCTTGAATCTGATGATAGATTTTTTGATTAAATAAAAAGAAGTTCCTGGTCAAAACAAAATTCAATAGCTGTACAACAAATTCATTGTGTACCCTTGAGTGAGTATCTCTTGCCCGAAGAAAGTGTTGGACAGCTTGTAACCCTGAGGCATGCGGAATACTTGTATACAAGCTCTCAACGTCAATCCCTACAAGTAAAGTGTTCTTATCCACTATAATATCTTCTAACCTCATTAAGGCAGCTTTGGTATCTTTAAGATACGAGGGAAGAGTTTCCACAAAGGGATGAAGAAACGTGTCAAGATAGATGCTGGCGTGGGAGGTGAGATTACCCACGCCTGACACTATCGGTCTGCCTGGTGGTGGGTGGACACCTTTGTGGACCTTTGGTAAGTGGTAAAATGTGGACAGAGGAAGGTATTTGATGTATATAAATTCCATTTCTGGTTTGGTAATGACCTTATTTTCGATAGCTAAGTGTAAAATATCCAAAAGTTCTGTTTTGAAAATTTCAGTCGGGTCATGTGGTAGTATCTTATAACAGTGTCGATCGGACAAAAGTCTGATACATTCACTCACATATGAGGAAGTATCCAGAATGACAACATTCCCACCTTTATCAGATGGTTTGATAGTAATGCTGTTATTCTTCTCCAGGTCTTTGAGTGCTTTGTATTCCCTGTAATTCAAATTTTTTTTTTTTTAAACTTTTATAATTTTTTTGAGATCATTGGACACCATTTGGGTAAATACATCCACATTAGTTCAAGACTGCACCGGTGGCGTGAACCGCGACTTATTACGCAACTTGGTAAAAGGTCCCTCAACAGGATTTCTAGAATTATCATCCTCAAATTCTTGTAATATCTGTAGCAATGCATGATCTTGTGTATCAAAATTTTCACATGGTGTGTTCATGTTCAACATTCTTTGTCTCCTTTTGAAGAAAACATGGAGTGATAATTTCCGAGCAAAAAGGTTTACATCCTTAATATTCTCGAAAACATCAGTTTGGTGTGTGGGACAGAAATTTAACACTCTAGAAAGGACTTTAAGATGGTCGTCACTAAGTGTCATGGAGGAGAGATTTATTACCTGCGTCGGTGGTACCGTCCGCGTCTGTAAGGTCTCCTCAGTCCCTGATACTTGTAACCCTAGACAAATCTGTCTCTTAATTTCATGGCCTCGCCCCCTCCTGGTCTTTCGTGTCCTGGGGGGATATAATCTAGGCCAGACGGATCTAAAAAAAAGTCTGGCTAGGGGGTGCAAATGACGTGGATGGAGTTGGGGTAAACCTTTGATGTGCTGTCTCCCTACTCACATGTGATTCTGATTCCGCATCGCTAGCTGACGTTTCACAATCAGTTGTTGATTCAGGATTTTTGACATTTTTTTTTTTTTTTTTAACTTCAAAGTTTTTTATTGGGTTTCACAACATATACATTATACCACATCCCATAGTTAAACGATTCGAAACCCACCAAGGTTTTCCCCTTTCACTCTCACCATCAGGGGTAAAATCACTCATAATCAGCGTGGGACTAACAACATATACTCACAGGACTAGACAAACAAGACTAACCGGACCGAAGACAAGACAAGAGGGTGATAACACCAGGGAAAGAAGGGGGGGAGGGGTGGGATGGACTTCCACCGTGCGCTCCGGTGTCGGTGAACCTTCTTTCGGTATGTGCTATTCTCTCTTAGTGGAGCCTGACAACTCCTCATCGTGGATCAGTTTTTACTGGGCGGGGGCTCCTACCTGTCGCGTATCTATGTTATAGTATGTTCCGCTCAGTCACCAGAGAACGCACTTGTATTTATTATTGCAAAATTGTGCTGGCGTCTATCCCGGGGATGTCTGATTGGGTAATCCATGGATCCCATACTTTTAGGAAATTTCGGCCAGAATCGTTGACCCAGCTTGTCAACTGTTCCATCTGGCAAACATGCCACATTCTGTTTTGAATTTGGGGGATTACTGGTAAATCTTGCTGTTTCCACACTGCTGCGATCTCGCACCTGGTGGTGGTAGCCAAGTGTGCTATCAATTTGTGTGCCGATTTCGGCAGCCCCTGGGCCCGCCTGCCCAACAAGAACAGCCACGGGTCCAGGGGGACCTCTAAGTCGAGGATTCTTTGTGCCCATGCTCTAATGCTCTCCCAAATCGGGAGTACCCTAGGGCAGGACCACAGCATGTGAACTAAGTCCGCTATTTCCCCGCACTGTTTTGGGCAGAGCTGGGAATATCCGCTGACAAATTTGGACAAACGTAGTGGGGTGTGATACCAGCGCATCATGACCTTATATGCGTTCTCTTTTAACGTTGAGCAGATGGAGCTTTTGGCTGCAGCCTGTAGGATCCACTCCCAGTCTTCGTCCTCTAAAGTCTCCCCTAAATCCGTCTCCCATTTAGTCATGTAGTTCAGTTTGTCAGCGTCAGGTCCACTTGGGCAGATCACTTCCCGGTACAATCTAGAGGTAAGTCCCCTTGTGTCCGTGGCTCTAGAACACAGCTGCTCAAAATTAGTCCTAGCAGGCCTAATTGGAAATTTATTGTAGAATGCTCTGATCTGGAGGTAGCGGAATAATTCGGTATTTGGAAGGCCCTTTTCTGATTTGATGTGTTCAAATGTTTTAATATATGTAGGCCCCTCCAGATCTACTAGCCGCTTATATTCCGACTGTGATTTTAAAGTGCCGGTCTCCGGCCATCCCCGGGGCGAAATCCGGATTATCGAATAGCGGGGTCATTAAGGAGTGTTTAGTCGTTAGATTATGTTTAAATTTGGAACTCCTCCACACCGCCAGAGAGTTTACCATGGTCCGTAGCAGCAACCCTATCGTGTTATCACATCGTTTTGGTAGCCAAATTAAATTATGCAACTCTATTGGTGCACAGCAGGTTTTCTCCAGCGCCACCCATCTCCGCAGGGACGGATCTAGGTGCCACTGGACAATCTGACCCAATCGTGCTGCTTTATAATATGCCATCAAGCAAGGTACCGCTAGTCCCCCTCTAATCGTAGGTCTGAGTAGTATGCCCTTTGCAATTCGTGGGCTCTTATTATGCCATATGAATTTCATGATCCTTGACTGTAAGGCGAGGATGTCTGCCCGCACCAGAGGTATCGGCAGGACCTGGAACAGGTAAAGCACCCTTGGCAAAAGATTCATCTTAATGCTATGAATTCTTCCGAACCAAGAAATTCCAAACCCCGCCCACACTGCAGGTCCTCCCTTAGAGTTCGGAATAGTTTGGGATAATTGGCTTTGTATAAGGAGCCATAGGTCTTAGTAATTTGGATACCTAAATATTTGATTGAGGAGGCTTGCCATTTAAAATTAAAGTTTAGTTCAATTAATTTTTCTACTGGACGTGGGAGACTAATATTTAGGGCTTCAGACTTCGTCTGGTTAATTTTGAACCCTGAAATTTGGCTAAACGCTCCCAGAATCTCAAAGACATTGGGCAAGGAAGTAAGCGGTCTTGACAGAGTCAGGATGACGTCGTCAGCGTATAATGCCACTTTATGGGACTGGTCCCCTACATCTATCCCTGCTATATCTGGGCTTAGGCGAATATGAGCCGCCAGGGGTTCTATACATAATGCGAACAGCAGCGGGGACAGGGGGCATCCCTGTCGCGTCCCGCTACAAATAGTAAACTGCTCCGAAGGGAAGCCCTGATGGCGCACCCTAGCTGTGGTGCCTTTATACAGGGCTAAGATGGCTTCTAGGAGGCGTCCCTCGAACCAAAATGCTCCTAGTACTGCCCTCAGATAGGTCCAATCGATCCTATCGAAGGCCTTCTCAGCATCCAGACTCAACAACATAGACGGGATGTTTTTTTTATTGGCCAGATCAATCAAATCTCGTGTTGTCTGCCGCTTGCCTTCCTCCGATAAATCCCACTTGATCCGGGTGGATTAGCCGGGGCAGGACAGTGCCCACCCTGTTAGCTAGTAATTTAGAGAATATTTTCACATCAGAATTGATCAGGGATATGGGCCGGTAGCTCTTGCAGTCTACCGGGTCCTTGCCTGGCTTGTGGATCAGGGAGATTGAGGCCTGGAGCATCTGGGATGGAAAGGAGCCTCCCGCTAGAATTTCATTAAATAATTTTAGAAGCTGTGGCGCTAGTATTTTAAGGAATTTTTTGTAATATAAATTTGAAAAACCATCTGGTCCCGGAGCTTTGGCTGGTTTAAGGGCTTTTATAACCTCTGATAATTCTTCGAACGTAAAGTCTCCCTGCAATGCCTCCTTCTCTGCTCTGCCCAATTTGGGAAGACGTGCCTCTCTTAGGAATTTCTGGGTTTTCTCTCCTATCTTCTGTATGTGGCTGACCTTATCTCCGTCGTAGAGAACTTCATAGAATTTTTTGAATTCCTCAACAATTCGTCTAGGATCGGAGGTAAGGTCCCCCCCCTTAGTGCGGATTGAGGAGATACTATAATTAGGGAGTTTGTTACGCAATATATTGGCAAGTAAATTATCTGGCTTGTTGGCTTTGTCGTAAAACTTACGCTTAGACCAGGCCAACTCCCTCTCGGCTCTGGAGTTTAGCAACAAATTGAGTTTAGTTTTGATATCAGAGAGTTCCTTCAGGGTAGCACTCTGTTTGTTGGATATACAGTATGAAGTGCGGAGAGGTGTGCCAGTCTCTCACGCAAATCTTTTATCTGAGACTCCTTAGCTCTTTTTGTTTGTGCTGCTAGATTCATTAGGAGTCCCCTCGTGGTCGCCTTATGGCCTCCCAGAGTGTGGAATGGGAAGACACGCTCCCTGTGTTAATCTCAAAATATTCCTTGATTTTATCTTCTATCGCCCGCTCCGATATTGGTTTTTTTAACAGCAGCTCATTTAATTTCCAGTTCGCCCCCGGTCTGTCCATTAACCACAGAGCACACCGCAGCTCAATTGGTGCGTGGTCCGACCATGAAATATCATGGATCCCAGAATGGGAGACCATGGAAACCGCCTTGTTAGAGACCAGGAAGTAATCTATCCTACTGTATCTGTTGTGGGGGTGTGAGTAGAAAGTGTATGCTCTCTCAGTGGGGTGCTGTTCCCTCCATATATCGATCAGTTGGCAGTCTCGTAGCCCTTCAAGTATGTTTAGTACGTCGTGTTTCTGTGGTAGATTAGTCCCCGTGCATCTGTCCAAGTCTGGGTCTAGGGTGCGGTTCATGTCCCCTGCTAGTATTATACAGCCTTTTGCCACCTGGTGTAGCTTATCAAAGAATGTCGTAAAGAATTGTGGGGTCTGTTCACAGGGGGCATATATTGAACTTAAGGTGACCTCTTCATTATTAATTGTGCCTGTGACTATGACATATCGCCCGTCCGTATCAACATATGACTTAATGACTTGGAAGGGCAATCTGCGGTGGACTAGTATAGCCACTCCCCTTTTCTTAATTGCCGCAGAGGACATAAAAACTGTCCTAAAGTGTTTGTCCAGGTATTTAGGATGAATAGATTTGGAAAAGTGTGTTTCCTGGACAAACACTATATCTGCTTTTTTGCGGATATAGTCCCGGAAAGCGAGTCTACGTTTTATTGGGTTATTAAATCCCTTAACATTGTGTGAAATAAGGGTCAGTTCTTTACTCATCTGGAAAATGGGTTGAACCTGCAGCAGGGGGCGACGGTGTTCTATGCTCCGCCGTTAACCTTGTCCGATGTAAAGCAGTCTCCGAACCGTTGTACTCTTGATGTTCCATGGGTGGTGAGTCCTGTGTAATGGGAGGAAACAACAGGGAAACATGGGGGGAGACACATATATAACAACACACAATTAATGTCCTCAGAGCTGTGGCCCCGCCAACTTGGCTCCAAGTCCAATGCCTTTGGGGACTGGGTATCTGCCACGGGTCGCTCTCCATTGTTACCTCAACCCTTGATCCCCCTCCCTCCCAAAGGACTTTGCTGGGTCTACCCTCTCCCTGCCCCTGGCCCATGTGGACCGCAGAGCAGGCCGAGATCCCTCAGCTCCCGCCCCGCTCCTAATCTAAAAACTGAAACATAACCTTTATGCCTTGTAACTCCTAGGTTTAACGCTAACCCAGGTATAATGTGCTACCTCTTGCATCCCTATCTCTTATCTACGTATCCGGCTGGGTGGCCTCTTTATCACACCCCTCTCCTAGGGCTCTCTCTTCCGTATATCGTGTTTCCCTCCAAATGTCGCTTTCGTCTCCTCTGTCAAAACCTCCTATGTCTCTATCCCACTGCCTGCATCCATCTCTCTTCTAATTATCCCTGTAACCTACTCACCCATCTTCTACTTACTGCTGCTCTCTAATCACTTTCTGTACCTTCTTCATCCTTATTGTATCACTTACTCTTACCTTCCTCTCTCACTTCCCCCTTCACCCTTTTCCTCCTAACCCCTGCTACTCTCCTTGCTTATTCCTTCTGTCACATTCCTACCACTAACACTTCCCTTACACCTTCCACTTACATAGCCACTCTTGCCCTGTTACCCCTTCCATACTCTCATTGCCACCCGGACTGTGCCCTCCTTCTTTTAATCTTCACCTGCCTCACCCTTCATCTGCCCTGGTCGCTGCCGCTATTCCCAAGCTCCTTATCTTATCTTCTTTTCTGTATTCCCTTCTCCCTCGCCCCTGGGCCTCTACACCTAATTTTCCTCTTTAGGCATTGCCAATGGGCCCTCGTCCCTCTGGCGCTGCTTCGTATGCCGCTACGGTCGCTCCGTCTATTGCTGTTCCTGGAACTTTTAAAGTTCCTGCCATTCTGGGCCTCTCGCATGACGCGTGTCGCCCTCTCGTGACGTCCGGGAATCCACTCTGCCCCCTCCAAGATGGCCGCCCGCTCACTTCCGCTACTGGCGCCCGGACATCCGGCCACCGCCATTTTGGGTTTGTCGTTCGTCCTGGGCGGTTGTGTTCGTGCTCTCTGCTCGGCTGATGGGGACTTCCTACTCCTGCGTTCCAGGCTGGGTTCCCTTCCAACCTCGTGTATGCCGCCATCTTTGGGCCTCCTGCTGCCATCGCTCAGGTAAGTGAAACGTCTTTTACAGGTGAGCAAGCGAGGGTTTTCTCACCGGAGGGAATCTTGATGTGAGCCCTGTATCGTCAATTAAGTTCCTCTCCTCTGGGCATGTTTCCACCTCAAGCCTAATGTAGTATAGCTGACGCGAGGCTGTAGCCGTAAAACAGATAACCTTCAACTGATAACCGGGAAACTTTATAACCAAACATTGTAGTTTATTTAAAGGGTCTTTTCCTTGCTGGACCTCAACTTTTATTGCGTGGTGACCGGGGAGTTTGTCCCACTGTTGCCCTGCTGGGACCCGGTATCTCCTCCGCCTCCTCAGGGGCTGGCGGGGCCCCCTTAGGACCCAGCTTCTGGAGGAAAGCCTCTCCTTCTCCGATCTCCCTCATGTAGAAGGATCTGCCATTTTTGCTGACTGAAAGCCCAAATGGAAAAGTCCAACGTTATTGGACGCTGTGATCCCTTAATATTTTTGTTATTGGGAGAAGGGCCCTGCGTCGCAGCAATGTCAAGGGGGATAGGTCCTGAAATATGAGCAATCTTGCTCCTTCAAACTCTACCGCCGGGGTAGCGCGAGTCTTGTGGAGGATGGCCTCCCTGGTCTTGTAATAGTGCAAACGCGCTATGATGTCACGCGGTTGCTCAGATTGTATAGGCCTTGATCTTAGGGCTCTATGGCAGCGATCCATCTCTAGTCTCTCCTTGGGGGTGTCCGGTAACAGTTCTCCCAGCCATCTCAGGACGAACTCCTCACAATCCCCTGCCTCCTCGGGGACCCCCAGGATCCTGATATTGTTGCGCCGCTCACGGTTTTTGGCGTCTTCTTGCTTTTCATTGAGATCATTGATTTGAATTTGCATCTCCGCCGTTTTTTTAGCATTCCGTTTAGCAGCTGTGGTAGTTATATCAAGTTGGGTCTCCACCCGTCCGGTGCGCTCCCCCAGGCTACCGAGCTCCCTCCCCAGCTCTTTGATTTTCGCCTTTAATAAAGTTTTTAGGTCAGTATAGAGGCGATTAAAATCGCAAAGCTGAACTGGCTGGTACTCAGGGTTATCTCTGTCCTCCCTCTCTCCTTCCCGCTCTGAGTCGGAGCCCTGATTTGAATTCGGCGCCATTGTAGCTTCAGTCGCGCTGTTTCTAGTACTGCCAAAATATTGTGGGAGCCCCTTTGATTTCGGGTTTTTGGCCTGCCGTTTTGACATCCTGAATAATTGAGTGAGTGTTAGTAGTTGTTTTCCAGCGTTTTTGTGTGAAATAAAGGTTGTTTTATTTCGTTATTCTACGAGCGGGGCATAGAGCACTGGAATCACGCATCCATTCTCTCTGCCTTCGCGCATGCGCCTCGATTTTGGACATTTTTAATAGTTTTTTCACGTTTCTTTTTGTATGTGAAGATATTGTTAGTTTCATAATCTGTGGCATCTCTAATAAATTTACGTGATTTTCTTGCTTTAATATCGGCTGTAAATTTGTCAATCTGGCCTTTAAAACGTTTCTCATAATTAGTAAAATCTGAGTGCTCTCGCCATGTGTCTACTTCAGCCAGTAGAGTGTTAATCTCTATATTGGTTTTCTCCAGCCTGTTAGTTTCATGTGTTATAAGTAACGCAATTAGGTCACTTGAGCATTTAAGGAGAATGCCTTCCCAATCCTTAATAAATTTAGTGTCCTCGATCCAGCTTACCTTCCCTCCATATTGCAAATATTTACCTATTATTTGCATTTTCTGTGTATGCAACAATGCAGCTTTACATATAGCGTTTGACTTATTACTAGCTATATATTTGGTACATTATTCGTCCATATAGTTACCGTTACCCTACACATCTGGGGATTTTATTTATGCACTGTTGTGCATATTTATAGTGTTTCATCGTGTTTTACAGCATAACTATTAAAGTCTTTTTTATTTTTATTTGAGTGTGACCTTTTGGCATTGTATCCTATGCTAGGATTTGGCTAATATCAAGCAATTAACTAGTTGACAATATACTTTACTTGTCACCTACCTTGAGTGCAATTATAGGGGGCTGTTTATAATCTTCTGATTATACTGGTATGTGTGGTTTGATTTGCGTTTTTCTCCCTTGCACCAGGTAGATTGTGTTTCTATGTGTGTATGTCTGGTGTAGCGACGTGCCCTGTGTGTATTATTTTTAAAAAATATATGTGACTGGAAACAGTCACTGCAATACCTTGTTTCAAATAAACCAAATAAATCATATTCATATAGTAATTTAGTACCAAGATATACCCATCATAATAAATGTCGTATATATATTGTGACATAGTCCAAAGATGTTAGGCAGCTTTCTGCCCCATTTTAGAGCAGAAAGTGCAGGAATAGTTACAAATGATCCGTTCCACAGCTTCCCATTAACTCAGGCAGCTGGATGGAAAATCCAGACCACAGATTACCATGGCTCTAGTTCTCCCTCACCTGCTCTTCTAATCACATGCACAGGTATTTAGAGCAGAGAGGTTTTGCATTTCTCTCTCTCCTTGGAGCCTGGAGGCTGGGGGTATCGCTGCTCCCCTGCATCCAGTATCGGGGTTGACGGCCCCTCCACGTATCACAGTACCAGAGGATTTGCCTGGACACGGGACCGAGTTCCCACCACGAACAGATAAGACCAAACAAATGTTTACTGCTGTTGCTAAAAGACTGTGCTGTATCTAAGTGACCCTAAATGAGAGAGCATTGTTTTAAGCTGGGGAACCAGGTTAGTTGGCCAGCAGCTGTTAGAGAGACTGATTCTATGTGTAGTTAGATCCCTGAAAGGGATAGGATTTTGTTTATATAATTTGGTTTCTTTTTACTTGAAATAACAGTGTGGGAAATACTGTAACAATGAAATGAGTGAACTGCTGAATGAAAGTATCTGAGTACCTCTAACCTACACATGTTAAAGCTGCAGTACCTTACTTGGATGAAAATAAAGCAGGCAGAAGCCTGAGTTAAGCAGCTTAATACTTTGCATGATCCTGTTTTTGTATTAAATAACCCTAGAAGACTGTGTCGGGAAGAACCCAGACAGACGTCAGCACTACAAAAGAGGGGCGTTTGTCACATATGGTGGAGAATGCGGGCAGACACTAAAAAGTCTGTGGGTTTGCAAATAAATGCGGGGGGTTAAAATGGCCGCCCAGCTGAACTAAAGTACAGATGCTATGAGTGAAGTCTGTCCCGCTGTGTATATCAGTTGTGCTTCTAGCATACACAGAGAATGTGCGAAGTGTGGATGCAATAGCACCCTGAACCCAAACAGAAAACCAAAATGTTTTGCTGAAGAAAAAAAAAAAAAAAAAAAAATTTGCATCTAGCAAGTGCTGTTTGTAAAGCTTATGCCTTTTGCTGAAGTGAGTGAATTTGCAGCTAGCAAGTGCTGTATGTAAGCTGCTGAAGTAAGTGAAATTGCAGCTAGCAAATTGTCCCTGCCGGGTTTCTAAAATGGCCGACGTGAAATGTTTGTTGTGTAATGTACGTAACCATACAAAACAGTGTCCCTTCAGGCCATACTATGATCACGACCCTGGAGGAGAGCCGTACCCACAGATGAATTTAGTATGCTGGGCCTGTCGTGAAGTAGGTCACATGGAAGATGTGTGCCCCAAAATTTTCAAAGACAAACAGCTGCAAAAGCAAGCAACGCCCGGTGAGTGCAAGCAAGATGTGGAAGCTGATAACAATGAGTGTGTGCCCAGGACCACTGATATCTCTGGAGCTAATAAAGCAAAAAGAAAGAAAACTGTTCCTCAAGTCACAGGGGAAGTGACCGAGCCACTTGAACCTGCACTGTCAGGACATGCGTCAGAAAGGCGCCGAGATGAGCAACAGCCCATAGGGCCTGGCGCAATCGTCCCAGGAATGACGACACGCCTAGAGATGACAAAGGCTACTGCTACCATCATAGGCAGAGAGCCAAGCGAATCAAAGAAAACAAGAACTGACTGGAAACTATGCTATGAGATGTCCCAGAAAGATGTGCAAAACTTCATCACAGAGTTGGGGGTTTCTCGGCAAGAGGCTAGCGCGCTTAAAGCAGAGCTGGAACTCTCACGCCATGAGGTCTACGCTCGCAGCACAGAGCTGTGTACATTGAAGAAAACCTATGAGAATACCCTGAGTAATTTAGAGACTGTAAAAAGAGAGAATGTAAGTCTGACACAGAAAAATTCAGACTTGACTGACCAGATCAGTGAAGGTGATGAGAAGCTTCACCAAGCAGAAAAAGTGGAGAAGCAATTGATCCAGGAAAAGTTAGAAATGCAGGAAGCACTGCAGAATACAGAATCAGCGGCGATCCAGGCGACACAAACTGCAGAGCTCCAAAAAATGGAGGCGCTGATGCAAACCCAGAGCAAGCACCAGAAAGAGGTGAAGACCCTGAGGGAGGTCTGGCACGATCAGGTTGAAGAGCTGCAGAAGCAGATGGCTGAGCGCGAGATACAGTGCGCCAAGAGAGAGGAGGTGTCCGTCCGTCAGGTGGTTTGCCTGACACTGCGCTATAAAAGCGAGATGGCCGATATCTACAAGCAGCTGGACCACACGGCAAATGAGGGGGCCCGGCTGCAGCTGGAGCTGGACAAGACCCGGAAGGAGCACCTGCAGCTGCAGGTCAAGAATAGAGAAAATGAAACAGAGTTAAACCTCGCTCTGAAACAGATGACGGACATGGGAGAAGCGGCTAAAGTGGTTCAGTTGGGCTATCAATCCTACCTCCTAACCAAGCAAGCTGTACGTTCCTATACGTGTATCTTCAATGCTGTTGCAATATTACGATTTGCTATAAAGATGAAGTTGGAGAAAGAGATTCCAAGGCTAAAAGAGACACGGTCACAAAAGGAGACCAGGGAACGTAAACTCAATGCCCTCACTGATGACAAAGAGGAAGGAGAAAGAATTGACTTTGATTGTGCTGCTGTTATTCCAGAAACAGATAGGCACCCTCCTGAGAATATTCTCCCTGATCTGGGATTCAAAAATCCAGATCCTCAATTTCATTTACGTTGTCCAGAAGATTATCAAACCAGTGGACACACCCAGGACACCACAGAAGATGTTTTAGCCAAGTGGGTGGCAGTTCCTGAAAACACAAACTTGTTGACAGATCCTGATGACGTGGTTAATATGGACTACGTTTGTACAGAGGCAACTAGGTCTCCAAAACCCAAAGGCCTGATAAAGGCCACAAAAGGGAAATCAAAGATTGAAAAGAAAAAACAACGAAGGTTAACACGGCGCCTGAATAGTTCCATATCTCACCAATCTGGACCACACTGTGGAGCCAAGGAGAATCCGGTCCAAGGGTCTCATCAGAAGCTAAAGAAACAGTCCAGTCATTTGCAGGTTGCAGCGGACTATGAAATAAAGTCAAAGGATGCAATAGACTGGAAGTCAAAAAAAAAAAAAAAAAAAATGTTTGGGGGAACTGACCGATTTATTTTTTTTATTACACGTGTGGACTATGTCACGGACACTTAACTTTGCAAATAAGCATTTTTGTCAATATTACAATGTTATATTGGTTCTCTGTGTTGAAAATGTAGCTAAACTACAAATTAATATACAGGGTTGATGGCCCTTAAGATTACAAGGCTGTAGTATAAGAAAAAAAAAAAAAATATTGGTTGCTTACAATATGGAAAAAAAAAAAAAAAAAAAAAAAAATGCCCTTTTCGGTTGGTAAATTTATAATGAGGTTCATATTCTAGAGTAGAAAAACCCAGGGAGGTAATAGAAATTGTCTGGTTTTGTGAATATATTTAGCAGATCCTGGGTTGCAAGAATGTGTGCTAGACATTTATTTTTCAAAATAGTTCCCTAATAGAGAGCAACAAAAAAAAAAAAAATATGTTTGCCAAGTATAGTCTCTTATGACGAAACCTATTGTCCATAATTGCCGTGGAAAAAGTTCATATTCGTGTCATGTGAATACTTAATGTTGTACTGAGGAGTTAGCTCAAGTATTTCAGGTAGGACGCTCACCCCAGTGAGGTCCATGGCCGCTCACCCCAGTAGGTGTGAGCTGGGGAGGGGGATATGTGACATAGTCCAAAGATGTTAGGCAGCTTTCTGCCCCATTTTAGAGCAGAAAGTGCAGGAATAGTTACAAATTATCCGTTCCACAGCTTCCCATTAACTCAGGCAGCTGGATGGAAAATCCAGACCACAGATTACCATGGCTCTAGTTCTCCCTCACCTGCTCTTCTAATCACATGCACAGGTATTTAGAGCAGAGAGGTTTTGCATTTCTCTCTCTCTCTCCTTGGAGCCTGGAGGCTGGGGGTATCGCTGCTCCCCTGCATCCAGTATCGGGGTTGACGGCCCCTCCACGTATCACAGTACCAGAGGATTTGCCTGGACACGGGACCGAGTTCCCACCACGAACAGATAAGACCAAACAAATGTTTACTGCTGTTGCTAAAAGACTGTGCTGTATCTAAGTGACCCTAAATGAGAGAGCATTGTTTTAAGCTGGGGAACCAGGTTAGTTGGCCAGCAGCTGTTAGAGAGACTGATTCTATGTGTAGTTAGATCCCTGAAAGGGATAGGATTTTGTTTATATAATTTGGTTTCTTTTTACTTGAAATAACAGTGTGGGAAATACTGTAACAATGAAATGAGTGAACTGCTGAATGAAAGTATCTGAGTACCTCTAACCTACACATGTTAAAGCTGCAGTACCTTACTTGGATGAAAATAAAGCAGGCAGAAGCCTGAGTTAAGCAGCTTAATACTTTGCATGATCCTGTTTTTGTATTAAATAACCCTAGAAGACTGTGTCGGGAAGAACCCAGACAGACGTCAGCACTACAAAAGAGGGGCGTTTGTCACAATATATATAATGTGTAAAATAATAGATCTTAAACATGTATGGCTGTGGAAAAACCTATATCCCAGTGAGGGACCAAAATGGGGGAGTTGAGATGTCATAAGAAAGAATGAAAAATAATTATTAAGTTCATGTAAGTAAAAAGTGTTTTAGCTCCCATTCCACATTTAACCCCCTGGGGCACAGTGTGTCTACAGTGAATACCCAATACATTTCCAACTTATTGAGGGTGTTTAATCTATCACTTCCTCTGATGGCTAAAGCTATGTGTTCGATGCCAAAGAATTGAAAACCTTTAATGCCACGTTGATGGCATTCTGTGAAGTGCCTTGACACAGGATGTCCTAAATCCTGTTTTTTAATCAACCTGACATGTTCGGCAATTCTATTTTTCAGGGGCCTAATGGTCCTTCCTATATATTTCTTGTTACAACCACACAAAATCATGTATACTACAAAACTTGTGTGGCAATTGATAAACTTAGAGATCTTGTGATTACATTTAGGTTGTACAGTTAAGAATTTTTTTTACAGGTTTGGCATATTGACATACAGTAAATTGCATCGGCCACATTTGTGGAACCCAAAGGGTATACCACGGATGTGGTCAGAGAAGGTGATATAACTAAAAAGACTTAGGGATTCAGAGGATTCCAAGCCAACGTTCTGGCTTTTTTTTCCAAACAAATTTGGGGCCCTCTTTAGTTATTGTGTCAAGATCTGTATCAAGTTTCAGTGTATTCCAATGTCTGTGGACAATTTTTGGGATTTGATTGGCCTGTCCATTAAATTATGTTATGAATAAGGGATTGGCAAAATCCTGTTTCTTCTCTTTTTTACGACAAACCAATGTACCCCTATCCTGAATATTTGCTTGCTGAAAGGCCATATCGATATCATCTTTATTGTATCCCCTGGCTTCAAACCTAGCACTGAGATCTTTATATTTCTCAATAAAAGATGTCTGTTCAGAGCAAAGCCTTTTATACCTAAGGAATTGTCCCTTGGTGATCCCACGTATTAGGGATCTAGGGTGACTAATCCTGACATGGAGGAATGAGTTTCTGGAATGAGTTTTTTTGTAAATGTCAGTTTGTATGGTATTGTTGAGATCCACATAGAACGTCACATCCAAGAAATTAATGTGGTGAGTATGCGTCTCCATAGTGAATTTCAAATTAATCTCATTGTTATTGAGCGTGTTGAAGAAAGAATCAAGTATATCAATCCCACCATCCCAAATGAAAATAAGGTTGTCTATAAAGCGTTTATAGAAGCCAATGTGGTGACGGTGAATATTAGTACTACTGTAAATGTGATTGAGTTCCCAAAGTAAATCAAATAAAAGAACTGATCATCAACCACAAAATCTATTCTCAAAACCCGATATAAGGATACTTCCAGTGTGGGCACAGATTCCTCTGATACAACCGAGAGGACATCTGCTTCTTTTTCCAGGACTGATCATTATGCAAGGGATGCTCCTAGTAGAGGATCCAAGGATAAGGATCGTCCCAATGCATCACGCGAGGAACAGGCGAGATCCGTGTTCATCGCATCTTCTGGTTCACAATCAAAAAATGGAAGAGGTCAAGACGCGGAAAGAAAAACAGGATGGATCAGCGGATCCGGCAAGAGGAAGAAATACTCCAAAACAATAATGTCATTAATATTTCGGACATTATTCTAACACCTGAACAGATTTCATTGCTGAATAGAGGTCTCAATTTTGCTCCTTGTAGAATGTTTGATCTTTTCAATACGTTCATAGACCTTCAGAAATTCACCCGTAAACTAGCCTTAAAAAAGCTATATTCTAATAAAACTATTGATTATAGGATACATGTAGAAACTGACGTTGACATAGTCCAAACCAATTCGCGCCTTAATACCTTTAGAGACTCCACATTCCTTTTGGATATGAAGACTCTGTATGAACAAAATTGTACGGAGGATTCTGGCACTGACACCCACCCATTCTTTGGTCACATAGACTCGGGTTTAAAAAACAAATCTTTATTTGTACCTAGTTATTCTAGATGTCCTTATATTTCTGCCTTTGAGTCACTGGTAGAAAGGGACCTCAAGACGTTAGCAGGTGGTTTTACGTTTTCTAGTCCCAAATTTGATAATTTAACCCGTGATGAACATCTAACTCTAAAAACACTCAAAGACGATCGTTCTATAGTGATCAAGAATGCGGATAAGGGGGGTGCCATTGTAATTAAATCAGCCATACAATTTAAAGCAGAGGCTTTGAGGTAGTTACATGATAGTACTTTCTATACTAAACTCAGGGGAGATCCCACTTGTGTTTTTCAGAAGGAATTACAAGATCTACTGGAACTTGGGAATACTCTGTATGTACTTACTCCCAAGGAATTTCAATACCTCAATTGTTTGCATCCTGTCGTACCACTGTTTCACCATCTCCCTAAGATCCACAAGGGGCTTGACAACTTCCCCCCGGCAGGCCCATCGTGTCCTGTATTGGATCTTTGGGAGATGGTGTTTCCCAGTACGTTGACAGGTTTTTACAACCATTGGTACATACATTACCTTCTTACATCCGTGACACTACGGATCACCTCCTGGCTATGGAGGGAGTTATCTGGAATGTTAACTATTGTTGGGTGACCATGGACGTCACATCCCTATATACCATTATTGCATATGATCACGGCCGCTTGATCATTCAGCAGTTTTTACAATCTTCTTCACTTTCCACAGCACAGAGCACTTTTATTCAAGATTGTATTCTTTTTTTACTCAACCACAATTATTTTTTGTTTGATTCACAGTTTTTTCTTCAACAGAAGGGCACCTCATTTTCCCTTCTATGGGGACCTCATTTGCCTCTTCTTACGTTAATTTATTTATGGGACTTTCGGAACTCAATCACATTTACAGTAGTACTAATATTCACCGTCACCACATTGTCTTCTATAAACACTATATAGACAACCTAATTTTCATTTGGGTTGGTGGGATTGATATACTTGATACTTTCTTCAACACGCTCAATAACAATGAGATTAATTTGAAATTCACTATGGAGACGCATACTCACCACATTAATTTCTTGGATGTGACGTTCTATGTGGATCTCAACAATACCATACAAACTGACATTTAAAAAAACCCTCATTCCAGAAACTCATTCCTCCATGCCAGGAGTAGTCACCCTAGATCCCTAATATGTGGAATCCCCAAGGGACAATTCCTTAGGTATAAAAGACTTTGCTCTGATCAGACATCTTTTATTGAGAAATCTAAAGATCTCAGTGCTTGGTTTGAAGCCAGGGGATACAATAAAATGATATCAATATGGCCTTTAAGCAAGCAAATATTCAGGATAGGGGTACATTGGTTTGCCGTAAAAAAGAGAAGAAACAGGATTTTGCCAATCCCTTATTCATAACACAGTTTAATGGACAGGCCAATCAAATCCAAAAAAATTTCCACAGACATTGGAATACACTGAAACTTGATACAGATCTATACACAATAACTAAAGAGGGCCCCAAATTTGTTTAGAAAAAAAAGCCAGAATGTTGGCATCCTCTGTATCTCGGAGTCTTTTTAGTTCTATCACCGTCTCTGACCACATCAGTGGTATACCCTTTGGGTTCCACAAATGTGGCCGATGCAATCTATGCCAATATGCCAAACCTGTAAAAAAAATCTTAACTGTACTACCTAAATTTAATCACAAGATCTCTACATTTATTAATTGCCACACAAGTTTTGTAGTAAACTGTACATGATTTTTGTGTGGTTGTAACAAGAAATATATAGGGAGGACCATTAGGCCCCTGAAAGATAGAATTGCCGAACATATCAGGTTGATTAAAAAACAGGATTTAGAACATCCTGTGTCAATGCACTTCACAGAATGCCATCAAGGTGGCATTAAAGGTTTTCAATTCTTTGGCATCGAACACATAGCTTTAGCCATCAGAGGAAGTGATAGATTAAACACCCTCAATAAGAGGGAAATGTATTGGGTATTCACTGTGGACACACTGTGCCCCAGGGGGTTAAATGTGGAATGGGAGCTAAAACACTTTTTACATTAGTACATGAATTTAATAATTATTTTTCAGTCTTTTTTATGACATCAGCTCCCCCACTTTGGTCCCTCACTGGGGTATAGGTGTTTCCACAAGCCATACGATCTATTATTTTACACATTATATATATGGCATTTATTATGATTGATATACAGTATCTTGGTACTAAATTACTATATGTATATGATTTATTTGGTTTATTTGAAACAAGGTGTTGCAGTGACTGTTTCCAGTCACATATATTTTTTAACATGTTCAGATTTATGATTAAACATATATCTTTTAACCAAATGTTCAGTAATATGATTAGTTAAACATTTTTTTTTTGTTTTTTTGTCCATCTCTGTATGCTTTGATTAAAACTCCACTTCATTAATTGTGTTCACATTTTGTCACTCAGTACATCTTCTCTGTGATTCGCTGGAAAGCTCATTCATTTTATGTTACAGCTGATACAATTGTGGAGTTTTTTCTTTATAACTGAGTGTTATGTTTCCTGACAAACCAGTCTTTGATAAAGCGCCTTGTGCATGAAACATGTCAGAGTTTTGATCAGGACTTTTCCCCTATGTTCTTATAACCCAATAAATCCTTGAAAGTAATTCCTGTGTCCCATGTTGCATTGGTGTGGCTGTGCTCCAGTTCCTGTCTGGATTCTGCTTGCTGTTTACTTAGCTGGAGGCACGGCATTCTGAAGACGCTGCAAAGGTCTGCATATACTGTACCTACTCTGACGCCTCGCTCCGGCATCTGTGGAGTAAGGCTGCATGCTCAATGGAGAGGCTGCACGGCTAGTGAACAACCTCACGTTCACAGAGGGATTGCATTTACATCCACTTTGTGGTTAGGAGCCCTGCTATGAGCTAGCCCGCACGACTGGGGATTACATATTTCCTTGGAGTGACGGATGACCGCACGGTGATCCCCTTCCCTGCTACTGCCATGGCTTTTGACCCCTCAGATCCTAAGAGCGAAGTTTTCGTGCTGACACAAGGCAAAGTTTTAGTGCTGATGCAAGGTTTTGGATTCTTGGAAGCTGTCAGAGACTTACCTGTGGTCCGTGACTAGCAAACTACAACAGTTTTGTGCTGAACGAGATCAGCCAGTTTTTAGTTAAGCCACATTATATCTATTTCTATAGATACATTGCTTTATATATATACACTCATTTCTAATGGCCTGCACTCCTATCTTGAGACACAGGTGAAGACCTAATTTAGATCTATTTATCTGTTCTACAGCACCTCCAGTGAGACACCTTTTTAGTTTTTTGGAGCACCGGACTAATGTGCTTTGTATAGTTCATTACCTTCTTTGCCTTTTGTAAGGAATCCGCTCCTGGGTTTTGCTGAAACCTTGTCCTTACAGAACCTTGCAGCTTCTAGGAAACTTTCCCTTGAACCTGCAATCAAGAATCACCTGCTTTTGCAATTAGACTGCAGCCTGCTTCTTGCTGCCTCCTATGCAGCTCTGTCTGATTGACTTTCTGTTATATTTAACGCCTGCCCCGCCCACCAGGAAGTTGCTGAACATAGGCTTCTTTAGTAACTGTGTTTGCCACAGCCTGTGTTTGGCCTGCCTTCTTGTCATAGTTCTCAGTTACTGGCAGATCCCACCGCGCGGCCGCGATTACACTGAAGCCTCAGTCTTTCTTGTCCTGTCTGCAGTACCTGTGCCCTGCTCCCGATCCTGCAGAGGTCTGCATCGGTGCTTCCTGTTACCTGCTGCATACTCACCATTGCAGAGGCCTGCATTGTTGTTCCTGATACCTGCTGCAATCTCCTGCTTCCAATGGCATCCGCTATTCACAGTTGTACCCGGCTAGGGGGTGCTGTTTGTGCTGATGTACTGGATCCCCTATCTCTCCTGCAGAGGCCTGCATCATTGTTCCTGATATCTGCTGCAATCTCCTGCTCCCAGTGGTCTCCACTACTCACAGCTGTACCCGGCTAGGGGGTGCTGTTTTGTGCTGACGCACTGGATCCCCTGTTCCTGTTCCTGTCTTCGTTGGAGCACCTTCGCTCAAGCGTCCTGTTGCCGAAGCCCAGCATGGATATCGTTTACCCAGCCTTCTCCAATCTTGACCCCGGCTTGTCCACGGATTATCCTGCCTTCTCCAGTCCCGACCCTGCTACGTACGACCACGAAATTCACAACCCGGATCAGGCTTCGTGGTCTAAGGTCGGTGTATATCTATCCCCACCTCAGCCCTGCAGTCCGGTCCAGGTTTGTGGGTAGCACGTACGTTACACCTTTTGATTGGATGGACCCACAGCAGCAGTGCAGGAACGGAGACTTGGAACACTAACTGAAAGTAGCTCTGGAAGACGGTGTAGGATATCGAGTACACCACGTGACACCAGAACGGAAACAGGACTGCAAAATTGAGTGGGGCCATAGAGGTAATCTACTACTATGTATCCTCTATTTGGTGATCCCTGCCACTAGTCCATATAGAGCTATTGAGCTCTGTCAATCTTCTCACTGTGAACTTCCACATCTCCCATTGTAGAGCATCAGCTGTTCCACTTACAATTACATATTATGCACGCCTGCTTACTAACGTTGCTGGTAACCCACTATCTATTTGTTACTATATATTGCTGAACAAACCTTTCTTTGTAACCAGCTGCCTTTATGAGCTGAGTGGTTAATTTGTTGCTAATATTGGGCTTTTGCTATTCTTGTTTTCCTTGTGCATGTATTCCGTAGGCATCTGTAGTTATTAAGATCCTTGGCAGTGCCAGTTACTTTATTGCTTTTCCACAAGGTATCCCTAAAATGGTAGGGCACTATAAGGTCAGTTATAACCCACAGAAGGTGGTCTCTCCGTACTCTTATTCTGTGTAGTGGAGCATGGGTATCACAGAGTTTGAAGAACTCTTTTTGGAAACAAATCAAGAGTGGAATCAGTGTCAGGTATTAAGTAAATTCTGCACCAAGGGCAGTTGGTAAGTATGACAGTAAGCGGTAACCAGGCTCTCAATAAAGGTCAAGCCCATGAATGGTTACCCCTGATCTGTATACAAGGGTTCAGGAGTGTCAGCTTGAGCCCAGTAACTGTAGATGCATAACCTGTAATTTGCGACAATAAAGAATTTCTGTGTTTTTACCTTTCCAGGGATGCCATAGAGCAGGGATTGCTAGGGCATGAGTTTCATGGGGGGTTTTGCAGAGAAAATGTTGTCCGAATGTGCCTAGGTAGTTGGGGTCTGGAGTTGTCGGTTCACCTAAAAATGTACCCAGGAATCATGCCTGATTCTCGCATACATGTAGAAACATTGTCCTAGCAATATCTCCCATTGAAAACGCTTGCACGACTCACCGCTAGAGTTCCCTGTTTCAGCATAGCCCAGAAAGGTAAATGGGGCAAAGGGATGTAAAGTGTCCCTGTAACTATAAGGGGTCCCTAGGTTAAAGGGGATACCCCAGTTAATTCCCAGGTAGCCCAGAACCATTATTGGGGTTCTTGGGTGCTCCAACCATATATAAGGTTGAGAGGGGACTCAGAGTCCAGTCTAAGTCTAAAGATAGTGTGTGGGGATTAAAGGCTTATAGAAATAAAAGTGCACCTTCTTTTCTATTCCCCATACCAAGAGACTTGGGAAAGTATTATAAGTGTATATTTTCTTAATACTGTAACAGTGCTGGTATGTACTGTTGTGCACTGAATATGAGCTGGGACTTTCGGAACCAATGTTCAGACAGGCTTCCCGGGCTACCAAGTTGGTGCCAGAAAGTCTGATGGACATTGTAGTTGAAAGACACCAGAGGATGCCTAAGGTGTGAAAGCCATTTGGGTAATAGGGAAAGGTTCACGTGCCCACGTCCTGGGATCAATGCAGTCGTCCGGGCTGCCATTTGTCCTACCAAACCTGGAGGAGCCTGACCCAGCGAGTGGCATGAGATAGCCAGGGACGGAGGTGGCAAGCTTGCACATGTCCCTTGGCAATTTCAGATTTCACGCAGACCCGGCTTTCCAGACTGACTTCACTCTGATTGATTGCTGAGAAAATTCCCACACTCTGATTGGATGTAGTATTTTGTGAATGAACTCCAAAAAACTACAAGAAAACCCTAAGCCAATCAGTGTAGAGATTTCCGCTGGTAGAAGTGCAGGCAGGCTTTTTTTAAAAGTGCTCTTGCGCAAATAGCAAAGCATCGGCTTCAGAAAAGTTTGCCCGGAAAATATTTTAAGTCCCACTTCTGGCGGCCAAGTTCTAATAATCAAATGTAGCGGTGTGGTGAGGGCGGTTAACCAGGCCAATAATAAAGGCATTATACCCGGCTGGTTAACCCTAAACCCTGTTGGGAGTGTAGGGGTTAAAATGTATTATCCCCATAATCCCCTGTTTTCCCCTACACCACCGCTATTAACCCTAAATCGTGTTGGGATGGAAGGGGTTACTGCACCGACACACTTTATTCGAGCAAATACCCGGTATGTACCTGGCAGATACCTGGAATGCGCCGCTCCTCACCTCTGACAAGCCACGTTGCGTTTGCCTTCCCAGCCTGGGTTCATGCCTGGCTGATGGGCGGCTGATCTGTTAAATGATAATGATTAGGATTTAATAGGCTGCAATGCTTCGCGTGTCTACCAGATGGCATAAATTCATGAATTGTAATGCAGTATATATATATGTACTGTGCAGTATTGCAGCCAGCGGGAATAAAATGCTTCAATCCCTGCCTGGAAAATAACTCAATGCACTCGGGCAGAAAACAGTCACAAACCTCAATACACCCGGGTATACCCGAATTCGTGGGACTAGCCGAGCTCGAATAAAGTGTGTCGCCAGTGTAACTGTATGTTCACCACACTGACGTGTTTTCCCCTACACTACCGCTATTAATCCTAATCCCTGTTGGGACTGAAGGGGTAAAAATGTATTGTCCCCCTAATATCATGTTTTGCCCTACACTATTATTTGTGTCCCTGTTTTGCAGCTCTAAAGCTAGCTGCAGGTAACTGGATGTATGTGAAATGTTCTAATTGTATTTGTGGCACTAGGAGTGAGCTAGCAATCTAATTTTTGGGGGGCATCTAAGTAAAAAGAAACCATACACATACATATAAGGTTTATAATTGTGGCATAAGCAGAACGTATATATATATATATATATATATATATATATATAAGACACACAGATGAAAAGAACAAAGACAATCCCCTTAGTAGCACTCTAAATTACACCTAAACTAATCTATAAGATAAAGATGGTTAAAAAGAAACAGATGCTCCGCCAATTCAGAAAAGATGAACAAGATTTTATTGATTAAACAACAAGACACACTAACTTAAAAACATAAAAATACTAAAGACAGCCTATGAAAATATATATGTATCAAAAATATAAAGAGAGGACTACTAATCAAACACTATCAGTATTACAAAAAAAAATAAAAAAAAATAAAATGTGTCTAAATAAAGTTTAAATAATGACAACAAAGTAGTTAAGTCTAACATAATAGGCAATACAAAATATATTCCCACTGACATATGCATGAAAGAATAATAAATCATTGCGTTGGAAAAAGTATATAGTCAATGACCCAGTATATAGCCAGGAAAAATTAGTATGTATACCAAAAAGAGAGGGGAAAAAAAGAGATAAAGCAACCAGGGAAAAATAATATAACAATAATAATAGTTATACCCTGAACAGCATTTCCCCAAAATGAAATCAATGAGAACTGATGCAGCAAATAAAGAAAAATATGACTAATAAAGACATATTAGCAAACAGAGTCATACATATTGAAAACACCACAAAGCGCAGCACTGCAAGGACAGGTAATGCCCAAACAGAAAGGAGGGTAATACTCAGCTGCAGCTAGATTGTGTAGAGTTTGTGTCCATATTGATTGTACAGGATGTGTTTCCAAAGTCTGCTTATAACAGGAACAAAAAATAAAGTCCAAAATGCTGCATCAGATCCATCATAAATCCCTCAGAATAGAAGATTACATAAAGGCTGTAGTAAAGTAAACACTCAACATGTTTCACCCGTCAGTGGGCTTCTTCCTGGAGTGGTAAAATTTAAAGTGAAGGCGTGCAGTGTTTTATAGATGGTAAAGTAATTAGTTCCAGCTTTGTTCTTATTTTCCTGTCCAATTAAAGCTACCTGCTCAATTGAGCTGCGTCACGCACACCAGTGCAAGCAATATTGTAATCATTTCAGGCAGAGCTTCAAATTAAGCCCATATATTTGCACTGGTGTGTATGAAAATAACAACTTCACAGCACAAAAAGTGACAGCTTGCAAGTATATAGATAGGCTCCTATTTGCACTCGCTTGACCAGTTAACTTAGGCTAGGAAAAATTCAATCCTTGGAGATAACTCCATAGCCATACATGTACAGTTATAAAATCACATTTATTAAACATATATACAAGAGACCTAATGTCTAAAATGCCACTATGTGGCCCCAGGGAACACAGAGGGAGCACAGGGGTAGGGGAAAATTTTCTGTTTAGAGTTATTCAGTTATTGGGAGACTGCTACTGAGTATACTGTCGTATTGGTTTTGCTAGTACTTTCCTAGGGGGAATTCCCATCATAATCCTCTGTTAGTATCATTGAGGTATATAGCCTGTGTAATAGGTTGGGATCCCAGTATGGGAAGGTTACTAGGTAGTTGTGGTTTATAACCGTGTTAGATGGAGCTATGTAGTTCAGGGTAAAGTCCCTATGTGTCATATGATGTAGTGTATAGACAGAATAGTTTAGGGACCCCTATATACTGTCCCTCTACCTTCCTTCAGTAAGGTGCACGGAGCTCCTAATGGAGGCGCCCCGCTATACAAAACCGTTAGCAGTCTGGGCGTCACTACGTGTAGCGTGGCGCCGCTATTATTAATGAAGCAAGCTTGTACTAAGGTCCGCCTCTAAAGTCAATACGAACTTCGGGAGTTTAGGACTCTATTTAACTAACCCACTGTCCTGTTCTCTCATTGTGATACACAATCACTAATAACATCTGAGGTACCTAAACCCATTGCTGACAATCTCCCTATATGATAATCAACAACATCTTGAACCAACCAATACCATACACATTAGTTAAATCTGATCTCATTAGCAGATTATGTCCCAGTATATATACACCCTCCACATGACTTTGCCATAGCACACACGCAGTACACCCTGTGCTGACTATGTACAATCATTTCTGCCCCTTATGAGACTGTATAATACCTCATACGCTGATTCGGACACGTTACCAAGGTAACATGAATCACAGATAGCCGGACGCCTAATACACATACCCCTAACGGGAATTAGATACAGCTGTCCTCCTATCCATACAACACTGGGATTGGTTGGGAAATGCTACACGCCCCCAACCAACCAGCACTTATAGTAGGGAGGAGACTAGTGATGTCACTCCCATTACCCTGACGAAGCGCCTACGAGCGTGAAACGTGCGTTGGTACGTGATGACGCACTTCCGGTGACGTCATCCGGAGTTGCGGAGGAACACGAAGCGGGAAGCTGAGAGTTTTGCGAGACTGACAGGTCGTATGAACAGCTGAAGGGAGCGCGCTCTCTCTATATATACTGCTGCGGCACAGTTTATTCGAGCATTTGCCCGTTCTGTGCCGCAGCAGTAGCCTGGCGCGCGCCCGAGTGTGACGGGCGCACGCCGAAGCAGCGGAAGAGCGCCCTCCGATCGGGGCGCTCTCCCTACCGCTGCCGGGTCCGCCGGGTCCCCCGGAACCCCCTGCCGCTGTCCCGCGATCGCGGGACACCAGGGCTCCCTCGGGGAGCCCCTGGACACGCGTGCAGGGGGCGCACGCTCCCGATGACGCCTGACCGCGCGTCTATGACGCGCGGCACGCCGAGGGGCGGCCACTAGCAAGCCGGGAGATTTCCCGGCTTGCGGTACCGACCACACTTCAATAAAGTGTGTCGGTAGTGTACACTGGTGCATGCATTTAGACAGCACCGATGACAGCATTTAAAGCGACATAACTGACTGTCTTGCTTCATTAATAATAGCGGCGCCACGCTACACGTAGTGACGCCCAGACTGCTAACGGTTTCGTATAGCGGGGCGCCTCCATTAGGAGCTCCGTGCACCTTACTGAAGGAAGGTAGAGGGACAGTATATAGGGGTCCCTAAACTATTCTGTCTATACACTACATCATATGACACATAGGGACTTTACCCTGAACTACATAGCTCCATCTAACACGGTTATAAACCACAACTACCTAGTAACCTTCCCATACTGGGATCCCAACCTATTACACAGGCTATATACCTCAATGATACTAACAGAGGATTATGATGGGAATTCCCCCTAGGAAAGTACTAGCAAAACCAATACGACAGTATACTCAGTAGCAGTCTCCCAATAACTGAATAACTCTAAACAGCAAATTTTCCCCTACCCCTGTGCTCCCTCTGTGTTCCCTGGGGCCACATAGTGGCATTTTAGACATTAGGTCTCTTGTATATATGTTTAATAAATGTGATTTTATAACTGTACATGTATGGCCATGGAGTTATCTCCAAGGATTGAATTTTTCCTAGCCTAAGTCAACTGGTCAAGCGAGTGCAAATAGGAGCCTTTTAGGCCACCTCTGTGACCTACCACCCTTCTCAGCTCAATTATCTATCCCGTATGCACCCTATCCTTATTTACCAGTCAATTTTATTCCAATTCATGGTGAGCGGTAGCCAATCCCTACCTTGAAGTATATAGATAGCTATGGTTTTGTAACAAACATCTCTCCCCAAAAAGACCGTGGTGCAGCTACAGACATAAAAATCAGCAGCACCGTTTTTCTTTTGCATCTCTGGAAATGCAAACAGCATCATTTTGCACAAAATCAGGAATAAAATGCAGCATGAAGTAGTTTAAAGTATATTAATACAACTTTAAAGATCTAGTTTTATCCAGTTACTACTAGTCATCATTGTAATTATACCAATAATACTAAACTAACAATATTATTCTCTGACATAGTCTGAAAACATAGACACACTTTAGCAATCGAAGCATAAATACAGAAACCAAAAAAATCTGTGTAGATGGTATTTCCATCAATACTATGGTTCTGAAGCAAGGATTATGCTGAAGCAGACGTCATGGGTGATGTATTAAATGACGTCACTAGCAGATCATATCAGAGACTGGTGCAATGGGAGGTATCAATTCATTTACCAAAGCATTTTATAGTCCAAGCAAAAATACAGAAACCAAGGAATCTGTATAGGAGATGTTTCCATAGATGCTGTGATTCTGACGCAAGGGTTATGCTGAAGCAGACGTCATAGGTAATGTATTAGATGACGTCACTAGCAGATCATATCAAGGACTGGTGCAGTTGGATGGAATCAATTCATTTGCCAATGCACTGGCAAAGCAAAGACATATATGTTAATAACATAGAACAATAGTATATTTAGAGTTAGTATTGAGAACATGAGAAAATTAATGAAGAGAATTGTATATTTATAAAAGAGTATAAGATGACATTATATCAGAAAATAATTATGAAATTTTGTTAAAAAAGTTAAATAGTAAAACAGAGAGGAACGAAATAATACATATTTATGCAAAATTAATTTCAAAAGAAAGGGGGCCACGCGTCTTCACAAGGTAATGAAGTTAAATTGGAACACAATATTCATATATGTACAGATGTCAATTATAAACTATAAAAACATAGCAAACCCTAAAGAATCATTTAGTCCCATGAGCTGCATGGTATTGAGAAGAACTATCCAGCGACACTCCTTTTTAAGGAGAGCTTTCTCCAAATCCCCACCCCTTATGCCTAGGGCCACTTTATCAAAGGCAAATGCTGTTAGACACGTACTGTCTGAAGCATGATGTTGAAGGAAATGTCTAGCTACAGATGTAATTTTTTTGAATGAATCCAAATCCCGTTGTGCCGTTTTGAAATTTCTTGTGTGTTCTAAGACCCTAAAGCGGACTTCTCGTGTAGTCATGCCAATATATTTAAGGTCACAGGGACAAGTTAAACAGTATATCACCCCCTTGGTCTTACAGTTAAGGGTGTATCCAATATTATATTCTTTAGTGTGTTTACTGTTCAAAAATTTGTCCGTCTGTACCATATACCTACAGGCAGAGTAGCTGTTACATTTAGAGAAACCCTTTTTCCTGAGAGACAAGAATGTTTCGCTTGTATGGGGAACATAATGACTATGTACAAGTCGGTCTTTGAGATTAGGTGACCGTCGACTTGTCATGTTGACCTTGTCACCTACCGCTTCCCTTAGTTCTCCGTCTGTACATATATATGTAGAGGTATCAGTACCGTGTTAGCCGAACGTCAATAATCAAAAAATAAATAGATGATACCGTTCTGTGGCTAACGAAATGCTTTTATTTGTGCGAGCTTTCGTGATGATACCGTTCTGTGGCTAACGAAATGCTTTTATTTGTGCAAGCTTTCGAAAGCTCGCACAAATAAAAGCATTTAGTTAGCCACAGAACGGTATCATCTATTTATTTTTTGATTATATATATATATATATATATATATATATATATATATATATATATATATATACTGTTTGAGCTATGTTTTAAACTGTACAGGCAGGAAGCTTTTCCTGCCAGACTGGCAAGGAATGTATTAACATGTAAATATGTTAAGGGTACATGAGCTGAGGGCTTTTCATCTTTGGACTTCAAAGGGCACTCTGCTAATTTGGTGCCCCTGTGTCTATGAGAAATCCGAAGTTGAAAAGCCTCAGAGAGGCTAGGTGTTAATGTGACCAGGATATCCCTGAGTATCAGATCCTGGTACACAGGAGGGGCCATTCACACTTGGTATCCAAACCCCAGACTTACTGTCTCCAGGTAAGAGGTTGGACCCAGTATGCTAAGCAGCGTAGGTGTCAAGTTGACACATGCTCTGTGCAAACCAGGAAGCCACTTCTGCCCATGCTATGAACTACTGGCAAGTCTGGGATAGGGGGAAAAAGTGTTCCCACAGGCAGGATTGGGTGCACATGTTAAGTATAGGACCCTGAACCCTATAAAAATGCCTGCAGCCCAGTCCCAGTTCTAGTCAGATTCACCTGATTTTAACAACGATTCAACCAAGTTCCATCGTCTGCGGTTCCGGAGTGTGAGGGGTTAATAATATTGTAACCAAGGATCACCCCCCTCTTCTGGAATTCGTTAGAGCTAAGGGTTCCCGAATGAACCCTGTAAGGACTGAAAAAACATTTTCCTGCGGGCTGAGATATAGGGCTGGCTGCGCCCTAGCCAGGAACAGCTACATGGATCATTTTGCGCACCCACTTGCACACGTGCAGGGGTGCCAAGAGACTTTGTTTCGTTCCAAGGACATTTGTTTTCATTTCACCATCCCAAAAAGTGTTTTATTGAGTGTCTATGGTGAAGATTTGTGTGTCTGTCTGAAAATAAATAAATTACAATTTATTTTACCCAACTTGTGTGCTCAGGGCAGAATCCCAGTAATTATTTGTGTTTAAGTCTTGGTCTCCCGTGACAAGCGGTCGCTGGAATTGCAAGCCAAGTTTAGTACCAGAAGTTTGTTGCTAACCCCCGGTCAGAAGGAGTCCAAGTTTTCAGCAGAGAAGGGAGTGGTGGCGTGTGGAACTTCACACCGATTTGGGAACCAAAGGATTTCGGGTTAAGTCCCGGTCAGGGGAAAACTCTTATTTAGAGTTCCCTGCACCTAGAACTGTCTAGATTTCGACCCCCAGACCCACAGTAAGTGTGCTTTTCATCTGTATTTTGTGTTCCACTGTGTGTATGCCTATTTCTGTGAATAAACTACAATTTATTTCATTATCTTGTTTTGCTCAATAAATGATCCTGGTAAAGGTGTACAATAAATCTGGTCTCCTGTGACAGTAAGATCAGCCAGAAATGGTTGTAGATTAATGTTTCTAAATGTTCTAGTGAGTAGAGCTTTAGGGCTTTATTGGGGTGGCCCGATTTTCTTTACTCAGTACACTACTGCAAGGTTACTGATGTAGACCATATTCCCCCTCTCAGAGATGTTGCTGCTACATGGAGTGTGGTGGTGCATACCTGATGGCTTACAGTTGATCTGTGTCTCCCACATGGTGGTAGGGGATATCAGAACATGCTTATGGGGTATATACTACTTCATACTCATGATGACAGTGCCTCCAGTCCCATGGGTCCTGAATAGAACCAGGGGACTCCCTGTGGGACACATACGCATACCTGCTTTCTTCCATTCTGAAGACATCCAGGCAGGTATATGTCAAAGGGTATTCTTTATTGCATCCACTGCAGCTCATCACACAGTGACACAGTACAGCAGCAGATCACAGCTTCTGAGTGGTACACACCCCCTGGTATTCTGGGGTGTGGGTCCATGATGTTACTCAGGCCTAGCCTGAGCTGAGCATGCCTGTCCTCACAATGGGGAGGAGCTTACAGCTCTGGAGCATGTCCTGCTAGCTTAAAAGCAGAGCTGCAGAGCTGCAAAAGACACAGTATATTGTTGCATTCTCCTAAAAGCACTTCGAGAAGGGTTGGCTCATGAAATCAGACCTATCACAATAGGATCTCTCTCTCTCTCACCATGAGTCACCACCCTCCCCTATTTACTCCCAGGAGAAGCTCAAGGGGGGGTCAATAGCCCACAGATTAACTCTGTCATGCCTGTAGCTATCAGGACTTACAGACAGAGCAGGGAAAAACAGGCACAGATGACATAGCTGCTATATTCTCCCCTGGGTGAACTTCCATGGTCCCCACTGGAACTAAATTTGAGTACCATCCGTCATCTGTGACCTGCAATGGAATACACAAATGGCATTCTTTTATAAGTTACATGTCACACAAAATAAACATACCCTTAGGCACAAGGGTAGACACCTACTACTTATAATACCTGGGATCAACATATTTGTCCTCCCAGAGCCTTGGGAGGACAATGGAGCAGAATGGGGTCTTGCAAAGTTCACAATGTCCTGCCCATATAGCTCAGATGCTGGCACAGCTATATCAAGGGCCTGGCACTGGGGCATAACAATGTCCAGAGAGCGTCCTTGGGCCAGGGGCTTAACCCTTCCACAAAACTGGGACTTTAGTGGGGCCGCGGTGACTCTGTGATCCTTCCCCGGACATCCCATTACAAAACAAAGGACTGTACGGGACAATATGCTTGCATGCACCACCAAGGGTTTGCGAAGTCAGTGCTGCAGATTCCTCGGCGACATCTGTGTGACATAATCCGGTGGCGCCAGTCTCGCGAGACTACCGGCACAGCTCATGCCCAGCGCCAGGGATGACGTCGCTTCCGGTGAAACCGGAAGTTTGCCACCAGCATGCACACCAGACAAGGCCGCACCCGGCACCTCAGCAAGGTAGGCCGCCACCGGAGCCTGCAAGGAAAACGGGCCAGGAGATACGGCACCGGACCCGAGGTTAGTGAAGTCCCCAGCTTTCTCTGCAGGTAACTCCGGAAAAGGAATGGCAGCAGAAGGCTCCTTGGATGTTAAACTCTTCAAGACGGATGTATCCGGCCAGGAAGAAGAATGCGGCTCACAGGTAGGAGACATCTTCTTCTCCACTGGGAAAGTGCAGCTGGGCTCATCCTCTGCGGCAATGATGATGGCAGCGACAGGAACGGCACAGCAGCGGGTACAGACATCTCCGTCAGGATGCAATGCCGAGGCATATGCACTTATAGCAAGAGCGCCCCTGAAAATGAACCACCAGGCAAGATGTAATTATGGGCCTCCATATCAACGAACTCAGCAGGAGCAGTTTGTATATCTGCTTCCTTTGATAGCTCTCTCTACACTGAACAGGGCAGCAACTCTGTAGCTCCTAACCTCTCAAGGAAGGCTCCTTGGTGGAGAACTCTCGATTAGCTCCTCCCCTTGGTGAATCTACAATCAGGGGTGGAACAGACTGACTCCTCCTGAGCCAGTCACATTACGGGGCGGTGAAAAATTGTGGTTCACGATTCCAGGAGCCCCCAATATAGACCATAGGAGCCTCCTGGGAGCCCCCAATATAGACCATGTAATAGAATGTGGGGGTCACGCTATGGTACGTCAGGGGCCGACACAACTCTCCCACAGCACACTGTACTGCAGCACAAGTGCTATTAATGTCCTGTTTTACCCCCTTGAGAGTCAAGATGCTACTGGGGCCCTGATCTCAGCCTATTGCAACAGGGGTTCCCTTAATGGCAGCTTGCACTTATTGGGGTACATGCTCCCAGGGCACACAGTCCTCTAAGAGCCCCCAATCTTGAACATATTAAGTGATGGGTCTGCACGCACCCTGATGCTTAATGTCACCAAGGGGCACCCCAACACTATCCAATATAAGAAAGGATCTGGGATTTTCGTATCTTACACTAGTTAACCCAGTGAAGATTCCCCCCTTCTCCGCACACTCAGTGTGCTAGGTACCGCAGGGGTGTACCACCACAATTGGGTTTACCCCTGGCCCTATTCAGGGTATATTCTCCCAGGACACACAGTCCTTTGGGAACCCTATCAGAACATACTGAAGTGAAGGGTATACCCTGCCTGAGGCTGATGACCACCAGGATATGCCCCAACACCATCATTAAGGAAAGGATTGGGGTTTACACATCCCCCACCAGGCTAACCCAGTGGGGATCCCCCTTTCCCGCACAGTGTATGTGCTAGTACTCAGGGGGCCCCCCGCCCTACCTCAGGGGCTGACCCCTGGCCCAACTTGCTCCATGGGGACTATGGATGCCCAAGGGTCTGTGGCATAGTGCCATCAGGGGATCTGGCGCAATCTGCATTTGCTGGAAGCCTGTCCTGATCCTCTCAGCAGTGCCTCCAAATGTAGCCCATATTCCCCCTCTGGGAGATGTTGCTGCTACAGTGTGGAGGTGCATACCTGATGGCTTACAGTTGATCTGAGTCTCCCGCATGGTGGTAGGGGATATCAGAACAGGCTTATGGGGTATATACTACTTCGTACTCACGGTGACAGTGCCTCCAGTCCCATGTGTCCTGACTAGAATCAGGGGACTCCCTATGGGACACACACACATACCTCCTTTCTTCCACACTGAAGACATCCAGGCAGGAATATTGTATGTCATCAGGACTTGCAGACAAAGCAGGGAAGAACAGGCACAGATGACATTCCTGCTATACTGAAAATTTCAAGAACACGAGAGGATTGGATTCTGTTTAGGATAGAATCCAATAAAGCAATGAATGGTTGTGAGACTTTAGGTTTGTCTGTGAAGGTTGGGAAATTAGTTAGGTTAGGTTTAGTGCCTTGAGTTGTATCTGTATTTTGTTGTTTTTATGGTTATGTCAATTGTAGTTGACATCGCCAAGAACAAACAACACACTTCCTGTTCAGAGAGGAAATTGTGCCAAGAAACTGAGCAATACGTATGGATTGTAGTGGGGCTATAGGGGGGCGATAGATGTCAGCAATAAGAACAGGCTTAGAAAAGGGGAGGAACATTTTACCTATTTGGATTTCAAAAGTGGGTGAGTTTGGGGGGCAATTTAGCAGAGTAAATTCTCTTTGACCTACAGATGCAGCGGCCGTTATTCGAACAAATCACAGTGCCGTTTTTGTGTGTTCCGTTGTATTCCACGCGGTATTCACACCGCATTCACACCACTTTCACGCCGCCAGGCCCCCGCGGTTTACAGAGGTTGATCTGTTTTAATTTAATGGTTTCAGATATGTTTGGGTGCAATTATTCGCATATCCACCAAGTGGCAGAAATTAATGAATTGTAATGTGTACAGTTCTGTGCTACTGTGTCAATTTGCAGGTGTTTAAAAACCAGATAAAAACCAAGTCTACAGTATCACAGTGGTCCATTGTATTGAATTGTATGTCTTTATTTATATAGCGCCATTAATGTACATAGCGCTTCACAGTAGTAATACACGTGGTAATCAAATAAATAACAGATAATATAAATAACAGGTCATGGGAATTAGTGCTTCAGACATAAAAGTGACATTAAGGAAAAAATTAGTCCCTGCTCCGAGGAGCTTACTGTCTAATTGGTAGGTAGGGAGAATGTACAGTGGCAGCCGATCTGAGTCTAAGGGGCCTATGCAGAAAGGGCCGAAAATGGCATTCGCCAGGGTTTCAATTCGCCAGGTTTTTGGCGTGTTAAACTCGCTGTATGCAGGGAGGGCCGAATCACTGGCGAATGAATGCACCACCACCATTTGATAAAATGGCTAGTAACTGGTGGCGAGACGGCTGCCTGGCGAGAAACTGCCGAGAAGCCGTCCCCTGGCGAGTTGTGTTTGCAGCAGAGAGAGATCCGCTGCTCTCTCGGCGCAAACATCAACACATTAAAAATTATTTAAAAACCATTTTTATTCAAAGTGTACATGTGCAGGGGGTCTCCGGAGCTGAACCGCATTGGTTTCAGGTCTGGGGACCCCCTGCTTCCCGAGATACAGGCCCCTTTATGAGGTGCCGGTATCCCTCTGCATTTAAAGGTCCTGATCATGTGACCGCGGAATGTAAAGAAAGCAGAGGAATACTGGCACCCCCTAAAGGGGATGATAGGGGGACCCCTGCTGCAGCCACAATGGTAAGGTGAAATGGTGAACGGTGCTTAGGGTGTAATACTGTAGTGAACAAGGAGAGAGAGAACCCTATATAGCACTCGGGTTCACGCTCTGATGATGGGTGGGTGATTTAAAACATATTCTTTATTAATGACATATATTAAAATAGTAGATGTTGGAACAACGTACTGGAGGTAGGTTGATCCTGGATAATAGTAGCCGTGTTGGCTCCGGATCAGATAGTAACTAAAATACCAGATATAACTATAATGGAACACTGGTAACAGAACAGCACAGAGATCCTGATGTGGACCTGTGTGATAGGTGTGTGCTGCTGGGTGTGCTAAAATAGGTACTGAGAAGACATATCACATAGTAGCAGAGTCTGCGTAAATCCTTTAATAAGGTGGTAAGTGTGATATGTAAATGCTGATAGACACTGGGAACATATATATAGTGGTTATCAGTAGTCGTATGTGCTGTCAGCTATATTGCCCTCTGTATATAGGAGTGTATCTAGCTGAGTGTCAGAATGACCTGAGGTAACCCTGAAATGCTATGCTGCAGGGGTAAGTGTCCTGCATTAACCTCTAGAGCTGTACTGCACCGACACACTTTATTCAAGCAAATACCCAGTATGTACCTGGCAGATACCTGGAATGCGCCGCTCCTCACCTCTGACAAGCCCCGTTGCGTTTGCCTTCCCAGCCTGGGTTCATGCCTGGCTGACGGGCGGCTGATCTGTTAAATGATAATGATTAGGATTTAATAGGCTGCAATGCTTCGCGTGTCTACCAGATGGCATAAATTCATGAATTGTAATACAGTATATATATATATACTGTGCAGTATTGCAGCCAGCGGGAATAAAATGCTTCAATCCCTTGCTGGAAAATACCTCAATGCACTCGGGCAGAAAACAGTCACAAACCTCAATACACCCGGGTATACCCGAATTCGTGGGACTAGCCGAGCTCGAATAAAGTGTGTCGCCAGTGTATGTAGCAGGTAGATGGTATAAGCAGAAGGTAAGGTTATAGTAGTCTTTTACAGGAAGGCACTGTAGCTAGATGGTGTATGATCATAATCCTAAATCAGAGGGTGAGCTGGAGGTAAGCACAGATAGTGACCCTATGTGCTGCTGTCTAGAATGTCCCTAACAGCAGCGCAGCTAGGATGTTACTGCGGGTAACCATATATCAGTACATCTATGTAAGTTTAGCACTCTCTAAACAGACACCACACAGTTGAGGCTTAAAATGACCATCGGGGCACTTTTAGCCTGTATATTCTGCACGAGCAGGCTGCCGCATGAACTCGCGGTTAGAGATACATAATGCGGAGGCAGTCACTGGTCTGCGCGTGCACGTGGGAGAAGGGAGCCGACGCGCGCGTTTCGCGAGAGGCTTTCTCATGGCGAATGGTAAGTATGGTTAAGGGAACCCTGCAGGTAGGCAGGTATATATAGGGCCTCCAGAGAGATGACGTCATGGTTTAACCCCTGGTGCGCTGAGGTGTGCTTGGTGCTGTTTCAAGAACACAGTAAGTATGCCAAAGTTAATAGCTGCATACCTCACACACTTAACAATAAAAATCTGACTCATTTGTTGTCTCGTTTTTACTTCTTGTCAGATGTATGCCCATTAGAGCCAAAATTGGCTCATTCTGTGCTGCAGGGGTAGTTTCAAGGTGGATGCCTAATAAAAGGTTATGTGCTAATGGTGTGAGGGTTCAGAGATGCCCTAATAAAAATAATGTCACCACTGTTAAGTGGCAGTAGTCAATGTACAGGACTATGGAATTGCCTGATACCATGATGGCAGAGCAAATGGAATGAATGATGGTAGTAGTGATGAGGTAGGGGAGTGGTGTACATAGGGACAGTGGACATGGAGATATGATCTGTGTTATAGTGTTACAGCTATAGAGAGTCATGGCAGATGTCACAGGGGTGTAGGTCATCACAGAAATGGGGTATATAGGAATCCCTCATTGAGACCTCTAGGTGATAGCGTCCCAAGTGTGTAGATCCATTTGGACTCCTTTTGGAGGAGAGCTTTGTCCCAGTCTCCCCTTCTTTGTCCCCGAGTGAGGTGGTCAATTCCACAGAAGGTAACTGCTTTTAGATCCCCGCCATGACACAGATTGACGTGTCTCGACAGGGGTTTGTCGGTCTTGTTCCTGACAGTGCCTATGTGCTCAAGCACCCTCTGTTTTAGACATCTGCTGGTCTTACCCACGTATACTTTCCCACATATACATATGCCTTGATATATGACGCCCATGCTGAGGCAGTTGATAAAACTGCGTATTTGGTACATCTTAGAATTATTCCAGTTCCCAAATTGTTTAGTAGTTCTCATATTCTGGCAGGCCTTACAGCGTTGGCAAGTGTAGGATCCCATAGGTTTGGGCGGTAGCCATGTTCTCGGTGTTTCATCCACAAAGTGGCTATAGACCAGTAGATCTTGCAAATTCTTGGCACGTCTACTGGTCATGGATGGATACTCATGAGTCACTCCTTTTAGTAGGTCGTCTGCTCTCAGAATGTGCCAGTGTTTTCTCAGAATTTTTCTTGCCAAGGGCCACTCCCGATTGTAAGTGCCTATGAAGCGTATCACTCTGTCTCTCAAACTTGGTGGTTTGTCCATGATGAGGGATTTCCGTGGGGTGTATTTTGCTCTCTTGTAGGCCTTCTTTATGCACTTGCGGCTGTACCCCCTGTCCACAAAACGTAGTGTCATATTCCTTGACTGTTGGTCAAACTCATGATCAGTGCTACAGTTCCTTCTTAAACGGAGGAACTGGCCTGTCGGTATGGCGTTAATCTGAGCTCTGGGATGGTGGCTACTTGCCTCCAGAAGATTATTGGTGGCTGTAGCCTTGCGATAAATTGTGGTCTGGAGGGAGCCATCAGGGCCCCTTGAGATCTGTAAGTCTAAGAAGCACATAGTGTCCTTATATATTCCAGTGTGAGGTGGAGATTGTACAGGTTTGTATTTAGTATACTGATGAATTCTTTGAGGGTTCCCTCTGGGCCTCGCCACAGGACAAACACATCATCGATGTAGCGGACCCAGAGGTCAATGTGCTCTGTGTATGCCTCTAGGTCTTCCGTAAATACCACCTGGGATTCCCACCATCCCAGGTAGAGGTTGGCATACGTGGGGGCACATTTTGTGCCCATTGCCGTGCCCCTTATTTGATGATAGATTTTTTTATCAAAGAGAAAATAGTTACGCGTCAGTACAAACTCAAGTAATTCCAGAGTGAAGGAGTTATGTGTTAGTATACCAGCCACCCCTAGTTTTTAGGAAGTGGGAAACAGCCATTAGACCATACTCATGGTTGATGCTGGTATACAGTCCCTCCACGTCTAGGCACACTAGAATCGTGTCTTCGCTGATGCAGATATCGTCTAGTCTTTTGAGGACATCCTTTGTGTCCTTTAGGGTAGGATGGTAGTGCCATCACAAAGGGCCTAAGTACTCTGTCGACATATGAGCTCGCCCTTTTCAGTTAGGTTCCCTATGCCTGACACGATCGGTCTGCCTGGGGGGGGGATTTTGTTCTTATGCAGTTTTGGTAAACTGTAGAAGGTGGCAATTTTTGGTGTTTTGACCCAGATGTATGCTTGTTCATTCTTATCAATGACCTTATCTTCTAGCCTTTCTGGAGGAGGATATTCAGCTCGGTGTTATATTTTGTGGTTGGGTCCTCTTCCAATGTTTCATAACAATTAGGGTCAGATAGAAGTCTTATATTCTCCTTTTTGTATGCATTTTTTGTTGAGAATGACCCAGGTTTCCCCCCCTTGTCCGGAAGGTTTTATGACTATGTTGTCATGGTGGCTAGTTCCCTGAGTGCTTTTCTCTCTTCGATCGTCAGGTTGTTAGGTACTCTGCCCTACTCACCCCACCAACAATATGGATTCTATTCGAATGGGTAAAAGATACTAACCTTTTCGGAAGGAAATAAAACTTCACAAATTCTTCCGTATGAGGGAAATAAGAATAGCCAACTCTCTGGAAGTGGCACCCCTTGATACCCAAGATATGGAGATACAACATGACTTAGAGGCACTATTAGAGGAGAGCGAAAGAATCCCAGGGGAGGGTCCATGTACTGATCTCCGACCGACCTCTAAATTCATACCTTTCAGTGAAAACTTCGCCAACATCGATGTATTTGTCGGTCTTCTAGTCACTAAGATTTAGAAAACCTCAAACTGGGCAGAGTACCTAACAACCTGACGATCGAAGAGAGAAAAGCACTCAAGGAAACTAGCCACCATGACAACATAGTCATAAAACCTTCGGACAAGGGGGGGAACCTGGTCATTCTCAACAAAAATGCATACTAAAAAGGAGAATAATAAGACTTCTCATCTGACCCTAATTGTTATGAAACATTGGAAGAGGACCCAACCACAAAATATAACACCGAGCTGAATATCCTCTCCAGAAAGGCTAGAAGATAAGGTCATGATAAGAATGAACAAGCATACATCTGGGTCATAAAACACCAAAAATTGCCACCTTCTACAGTTTACCAAAACAGCATAAGAACAAAATCCCCCACCCCAGGCAGACCGATCGTGGTCAGGCATAGGGAACCTAACTGAAAGGGCGAGCTCATATGTCGACAGAGTACTTAGCCCTTTGTGATGGCACTACCATCCTACCTAAAGGACACAAGGATGTCCTCAAAAGACTAGACGATATCTGCATCAGCGAAGACACGATTCTAGTGTGCCTAGACGTGGAGGGACTGTATACCAGCATCAACCATGAGTATGGTCTAATGGCTGTTTCCCACTTCCTAAAAACTAGGGGTGGCTGGTATACTAAACATAACTCCTTCACTCTGAATTACTTGAGTTTGTACTGACGCGTAACTATTTTTCTCTTTGATAAAAAAATCTATCATCATCAATAAGGGGCACGGCAATGGGCACAAAATGTGCCCCCACGTATGCCAACCTCTACCTGGGATGGTGGGAATCCCAGGTGGTATTTACGGAAGACCTAGAGGCATACACAGAGCACATTGACCTCTGGGTCCGCTACATCGATGATGTGTTTGTCCTGTGGCGAGCCCAGAGGGAACCCTCAAAGAATTCATCAGTATACTAAATACAAACCTGTACAATCTCCACCTCACACTGGAATATAATAAGGACACTATGTGCTTCTTAGACTTACAGATTCAAGGGGCCCTGATGGCTCCCTCCAGACCACAATGTTATCGCAAGGCTACAGCCACCAAATCTTCTGGAGGCAAGTAGCCACCATCCCAGAGCTCAGATTAACGCCATACGACAGGCCAGTTCCTCCGTTTAAGAAGGAACTGTAGCACTGATCATGAGTTTGACCAACAGTCAAGGAATATGACACTACGTTTTGTGGACAGGGGGTACAGCCGCAAGTGCATAAAGAAGAGGCCTACAAGAGAGCAAAATACACCCACGGAAATCCTCATCATGGACAAACCACCAAGTTTGAGAGACAGAGTGATACGCTTCATAGGCACTTACAATCGGGAGTGGCCCTTGGCAAGAAAAATTCTGAGAAACACCTGGCACATTCTGAGAGCAGACGACCTACTAAAAGGAGTGACTCATGAGTATCCATCCATGACCAGTAGACGTGCCAAGAATTTGCAAGATCTACTGGTCTATAGCCACTTTGTGGATGAAACACCGAGAACAATGGCTACCGCCCAAACCTATGGGATCCTACACTTGCCAACGCTGTAAGGCCTGCCAGAATATGAGAACTACTAAACAATTTGGGGAACTGGAATAATTCTAAGATGTACCAAATACGCAGTTTTATCAACTGCCTCAGCATGGGCGTCATATATCAAGGCATATGTATATGTGGGAAAGTATACGTGGGTAAGACCAGCAGATGTCTAAAACAGAGGGTGCTTGAGCACATAGGCACTGTCAGGAACAAGACCGACAAACCCCTGTCGAGACACGTCAATCTGTGTCATGGCGGGGGATCTAAAAGCAGTTACCTTCTGTGGAATTGACCACCTCACTCGGGGACAAAGAAGGGGAGACTGGGACAAAGCTCTCCTCCAAAAGGAGTCCAAATGGATCTACACACTTGGGACGCCTATCACCTAGAGGTCTCAATGAGGGATT